>NC_074707.1:10141490-10252379 GCF_024334085.1 Lutzomyia longipalpis | reverse complement strand
CTGATTTTGCTAGGTGAGATTTCTTTTACAAACGACTCTGCAATACGGTTTAATTTAATAGGGTATCGTTTATAACTTTTAAGCTTTCTGTTCATTTCTTCTTTGTTGTCGTCCAAAAGTAACATACCGAATATAATTGCTATAGGCAAACAATTCTTTTCCGCTTTAACGTCGATCATGCTTCTATACTTGAAGCGTTGTACTTCTTCAGCAGTCATTCTAGAGGGGTTGCGATGATACCCTCGGCCCGACATCTCATGTAGAAGGTATGCTCGAACACCCAACACATCCGTTGAATGGAAAACAGTAGTACTTTGCTGCACTTTTTCCAGATGGGCGAAAATGATGGGTACGTTGAGTGCAGAAAGAGGCCGAATTCCTATGAAGATTGGTCGGTGATTTGGATTATCATGAAGAAATAACTTCATAACAATTTTATCGCCATCTTTTGACTCCATTCGAACTATTTTAAGTACCTGAAAATAACAAAATCGATGATAATTAATAAAACACCCAGAAAATTATTTGTGCTATAGAATTTACCTCATCAAAGGCATCTTCCATCCAATTTTCGTTTTCCATGTTGTTTTCGGGTTTCTTTAATTGAAACTCAATCTCCAACTGCGTATAATTAAAGTGTGCATTGTGAGATTTGAGTTTTTCAATCACCGAAATATTTTTAGTCGTCTGAATTGGATCAATTGTTTCAATTCCACCTCCTTGTTGTAAAACAGATGCATCTTGATCATGATCATCATCACTTTCACTTGAACATAAGTCAATGATATTATCCTCTTTTCCAACATATCTAATAATACTGGCTCTCTGATGAGGCGAACGTGAACGATCATCATGTTGTCCGGTAGTACTCTGATATTTTCTCTTACCAGAGAGAATTCGGCATAGACTGTCAGATATTCCTGAACATTCTCCATGAGCTACAACGCACTCGAGTAATCTTTTTCTCTCGGTATAGGTGAGACACGTTCCATTATTCACATCACTTTCAATCCGTTTAATTACTTTTTTAAGGAAAACTTGACCGTCTTTATTCTCAATAATTGCAATTAAATCGCTTACCGATTTGGTAAGTGAAATAAAATTCATTATCTCGGACAAAGACATGTTGTTGAGATGATTCATTGTAAAGAAAACACTTGCACTTTTGACGACAAACTGTTGAAATTCTAAAATGCAGCTGCATTTTTATAGATAAAATATGTTAACTCAGCAATTTAAAATCATAAGAAAAAATTTTGTTTATCAGCAAAATTTTCTTTTAAGAATTTCACAACATGATGAATTTCATTCATATCCAGCAGGCAGACACCTGCAAATGTGCAAGCGTTTCATTAACCTATTTACTCTTAAAAGACATTAATATTGTGCAAACCATGCATTAATTATGCTGGAATATTCTTAAAAGCTGATGACAAATATTTTCTTCCTCAGCATTTCTTTTGGAATTTCACAACATTATGAAATTTACCGTATTTAATTTCTCACTTCCCAACATATAAAAGGTATCATCCTCATGTGACCGCTTCATTTTTTTTAAATGGAAAATGTGCAATCGTTTCATTTACTCACTTACTACAACAAAGTCATCAACCTGTGATGACCAACCAATTGTGCGGATCAAATTTTTGCATTCATATTTTACTCGGTAAAATAAACAACTCAAATTATTGAGGTAGGTAAAATATGGTGACAAATATTTGCATGCTCAAAGTCTCGTTTGGAATTTCATAACATGAGAAAATGGCAAACTTATGAGTTGAAAATTTTTTAAAAACGCAATTCTATTGCAATAAAAATTTTAAAGTTGTTTATTTCTAAAAAAAATATATCATAAAAAACTTTACTCCGATCACAAATGATGTGTGATAAAGCGGGCAAAAAAAAACATGTGAAAATTATGCATGGGAGTAAATTGCATTTTTCCCCACACAATTAAGACACACAAGTGGTGATCATAGAGAGAGAGGAAAAAGACGAAAACTCCACATACAATTAATGCACGATTCAAAGCCAATATTTATTCATTGAAAATATATTGTCTTTTCCCCTCAAATAAAAGCCACATAATTCATGCACTTCATGAAGTGATCGCGAAAAAATGTATCGTCAGCGAAATTTTTCTCAGTGTCGCTTCAACCTTTCTTCGCTGCCAAGTGTCTGCTCAAATTTCCATTGAGCAATTTTTTTCTCGTCCGCGCTTCATTCATTTAATGTGTGTGATATGAATCATCAAGGTGGGGGTCGGATGTACGGTTCACAATTATGGTGGGCTGTCTGACAAGTCATTTATAGCCCAATGGTTAGAGCTTCGTACTGGGCACTCAAACCTTGTATGTTCAAATCTCATAAAAGACCAAGATTTTTTCCATTACAAAAATTACAGTAATTTAAATATTCAAACATTTAAAATCAATTCAAAGACGCGAAATCAATATGTCGGTGATCAAAAACGGTCAAATTGAATATTCAAAATTAAAAATCGTTAATAAATCAAATCCCAATATGGAGGAATAGAAATTCGGAATTCAAAATGGCGGTACAAAATTAAAAATGGTGGACAGAGAAAACAAGATGGTGGGATAAAAATTCAGAAATCAAAATGGCGGGTATAAATTAAAGATGGCGGACAAAAACAAAGATGGCGGAATAAAAACAATATGGCGGCGGATTTAAATTCAAAATGGAGGAATAAAATTCAATATGGCTGCTAAAATTCAATATGGTGGCTAAAATGTGACGTCATACAAAATAACAGCCTAAAACATGACGTACTTCAATATGGCGGACAAAATAAAATTTTCAAAATGGCGTCCACAACATGACGTCACCACAACACGCGTCACTACAAAAATGATGACTTCAGAGGGGGAAGGTACTCTCGAGACGTAATTGATGACGTCATAAGGGAACTTTAAATGATGACGTAACAGACCGATGCTCCACAAACATAAAAATGCTGACTAAGCAACAGTCTCCAGCGGCTACCATACTACTCCTTTATAATCAATAAAAAACACAAAATCTGTAGCATTTTTACAAAAAAAAGAAGAAAAATGCAGCTTCCACAAGAAATATGATATTTAAATAAAAGATTGAAAACGGAATTGAATTTTCTATGAATCTTAAGGGGGGTCTCTTTTGAGAGCTGGTGAAATTAAATATTTTAATTTTTCTTGGGGTTTTTCTTAAACTCGGTTTTCAAGTGTTGGTGACATTTAAAGACTTATCATTAAAGAGTAAGAAAATCACTTTCCGCCATCTTAGATGCGACGCCATCTTGAGATTTTCCTCAAAACACAAAGGTAGGTTTTTCTCAGGATCTACTGGATGGATTTTGATGGGGTAAAAAGCAAATGAAAGAGGACATACCAATGCAGATTTTGATGTACCAGAATTTTGAATTTCCATTCTGGGGCTGAGAAAAGTGGAAAAATGTGACTTTTGTTCACAAGTTTTTGACATTTTTGCACTTTTCTCAGCCCCAGAATGGAAATTCAAAATTCTGGTACATCAAAATCTGCACGGGTATATCCTCTTTTATTTGCTTTTTACCCCATCAAAATCCATCCAGTAGATCCTGAGAAAAACCTACCTTTGTGTTTTAGGGCAGTTCTGCGGAAAAGTCGGAAAATCACAAGATGGCGTCGCACTTAAAATGGCAAAAAGTGATTTTCTTACACTTCAATAACTAGGCTACAAATGTAACCATCATCGGATATCCGAGTTTAAGAAACCCCAAGAAAATGACAACATTAAAAATGTGTAAATTCTAACAGATTTTCCAAGAGACCCCCCTTAATGCATGCGGTGTGCTACTAACTGAATAAATTGTTTCAGAGTGTCTGAGGAAATATGAAGAACATTAAATAAACCTCTGGCTCATGTACATAAATGTAATGTAATTCGATGAAGATATGTAAAGTGATTGTGCGAATGTGATTCATGTGTGTAGTTTTGTGTGAAAATGAGAGGAGTGAGATGTGCATGAAAAAGGAGAGTTTAATGGATTGAGAAGACATCGATTGGGTCGTGTGAAGATCATTTATAGTTTATGAGAGCAGTATTAAAAATAAAATGTAAAAGTAAAAACATTCCTTTGGTCATAAGAAGGAGGTTAGACACCGGGGTAAGGGGGGAGGGGGATTTGTAGGAAAAGATCACGCAAAGAATAAATCGCACAAGATTTGCAGTATCTTTTCATGTTTGAGAGACATTAAGACGGTGAATGAGGGTGATTAGTCAATAATTCTCTTTACTGGATTTTAACTTTGCTTTCCGCCAAGTCTGACTACTTTACCTGCCTGATACGTTAGCCTAGATAACGCATCTCTTCTCTCACACGGGTGTCATTCTAATTGAGTGCTATTGGACAAATGATTGCTGAAAAAGCTTTGAGAATTTCCCTTTTTCAGTTTCACTCTGCGCCACTTTTTGGCCTCGCGTCTTTCACCCATTCTACATCGTGAGTGTCTGGCGTTTTGTAGGCAAAAAAAAAAAGAAAAAGAAACAAGGAGGGGGTCCTTAAGTACTTTTTGTGTTTTGTCTATTTGGCATGGAATTAATTATTGGCACACTATACAGCATATATTGCTGTATGCTTCGTTTTTTATTGGCAACCTGAGGGTATTGGATGCGAATTCATTTCTCTTCTATGTTGATTTGATTCTTCGATATACCACCAATAAAAGCAATTTATTTGCCTTGAGACAATTTCACTTATAATTGTTTTACATGAATCGTGGTCTCAAATTTCCTTTTTCCCCACACTTGAATTGTTATGTATGGTATACTTCCATATGGGAGTTGCTCCATGGGTTCATGCGGTGATGATTAAGGTGTTTGTTATGATTTTGATGGGAAGTTTCCATTTAATTTTCTGTCACTCTATAATTGGTTTAGTTATTGCTCAATGCGAAATTAGATTACCATTTTGCGATTTTAATTGTAAAATGCTGAAAGTGCAAGTGTTGATTTTTCCATTGATTGCAAATTCCTACAAAAAAAAATTCTTTGAAAGCTCTCTATTTATGTTGGTATGTAGTTAATTGGAAAACTTTCGGATATTAATCTGTGAGGGGAATAAAGATGAGTTTGCCAATTTTAAAGTCTGATTTAAAAAATTTTAACTCACATCATACCTAAAAAACTGACTTAAAACCTTAAGAACGACTTCAAAACTGACTTAAAATTTTAGGCCCGACTGCGAATTCCTCCCTTTGTTTTATTTTATTTATTTATATAATTTTATTTTATTTTATTTCAATTTTTTAAAATTTTTATTTATTTATTTTTTATTTTCTTTTATTTATTTAATTTAATTTTATTTTATTTTAAAAATTTTAAGTCAGACTTAAAAAAAACTGACTTAAAACTTTAAGAAATCTTCTTAAGAATGACTCAAGTTTTTTTTTTTTAAATTCTATAAGTTTTCTTAAGAATGCCTTAAGTTTTCATAAGATTTTATAGGATTTCTTAAGGAAAAACTTAAGTTTCTTAGGAAAAGTTTAAGATTCTTAAGTTCTTTTTAACGAAAACTTAGGTTTTTCAAAGAAAATCGAGGAAAATGCATATTTATGATGATTTTTGCGAATTTCAATGCTCGAAGACGAATAGAAAAGAATAATTGAAAAATGTACATTTATCCCGATTCAGCCTGACAGAAGAAATCTTAATTTTCGCTAAAGAAAACTTAAAAATCTTAAATTGTAAAATAATCTTAATTTTAAAGAAAACTAAAGATTCTTCAGAAAACTTAAGTCTCTGACTAGTGAATTTCACTTTAAGTTTGAATTGTTAAAGGGAATCTTTGCGTTTAGAATTTTCAATACATTGTTGAAATTATAAATTACACTTGAGTACGGAACAAGCACGTTTGCATCCGTACACTCTGTCTTCTAAATCTGATTTATAATTTTTACCGCCAAATCTAACATTTTCCCCTTAGTTCTTTAACCCGTTAACGTTTTTTGGGTCATACCCTGACCCAAAACGAAAATGATTTTTTAGAGATACTTCTAGTTAATATTTTTGGATGCTTTCTTCGCCAGTATAAAGCTAAAGGATCAACCTTTCAAGACATATTTTTTTGATTCGTCCAATAAATTTCTTTATAGTCGATTTTTTGCACCAAACTTGGG
Organism: Lutzomyia longipalpis; assembly: GCF_024334085.1. Lineage (NCBI taxonomy): Eukaryota > Metazoa > Arthropoda > Insecta > Diptera > Psychodidae > Lutzomyia > Lutzomyia longipalpis. The sequence goes on along the minus strand of NC_074707.1, from coordinate 10,246,221 downwards.
AAAAATTGGTCGATTTTCATCACTTTGAAAATCAGTATTTTTTTCTATTTTATAATTTTCCGATAGTCTAAATCGACTTGAATCTTATAAATAGACTAAATAACAAGAAAAAATTGCTTTATGAGAACCTTGAAAGTTGAACCAATTTTCCAAAAAGCTTTTCCAAACTTTTTGGGTCAGCATATGACCCAATGGACGGGAAGGGATACAAAACGCGGAATTTTTGACAACTCATTTCCCATACATAAACAGTGCGGTGAAGTGGCTAGATGAGCCACGATTTTCAGTGATTTGAGTGATTTCCTGGCCAGAATCTCTGGCCAGGATGTGTTCTGATGGAGGGATGGGTATCCTCCTTTAGTGTTGTGTTAAGTTTAATGCAATTTTGTGGTAAATAAGTGGTAAATTTAACGCAAAACCGTGGCAAGGTACGTGTTTTCAGTGTGGAGAAGCGGCTGGATGTGCCACGAATTTCGGTGATTTGAGCGATTTCCTGGCCAGAATCTCTAGCTGGGATGTGTTCTGATGGAGGAATGTGTATCCCCCTTTAGTGTTCCGTTAAGTTTTATCCAAATATGTCCCAAATAAGTGGTAAATTGACCGTAAAACTGTGGCAAGGTGCGTGTTTAGAGGAACCTTCACCTGGGATGACACTGAAAATCCTGACCAAACCACTTCTGGTCGGTCTGATTCTCATTGTAGTTCATCCCAGGGTGCTTCCAAGGCATCTTGGGGGTAACATTACCGGCCACGGACACAGAGTGCTTCTTAATTGTGAATATCAAAAATACGTGTTTTGTATCCCTTGCGGTCCATTGGGTCATATGCTGACCCAAAGCTTTTCCGGAAAATCCGTAAGTTGGAAAATTTTTTTTTCGACTGAAATTCATATAATTAGGCCCAAAGAGTTAGAAAATAGCAAAATTTCCAAAATCGGCCCAGCAGTTCTAGGCGCGGACCTTAAAGGGTTAAATTCACCACTCGAACTCACCACCGTACTTGTCCCGCTTCGAGTGCGCGCTAAATTCAAATAATATTTTTCATCAATTTCCGGAACAACGCGTCTGGCAGTATCGACGCTCTACCCTCAATTCTTTCCAACACCCACCGTTAAACAATGAACATTGTACTTGAACTTAACGAACTTTTCACTTAACTTTAAAATTTTTTGTGTGATATTTTCGCGCTCACTATTGATCAGCTGTGTATACCTTGTATGCTGAATTACATTTAGTTTTGCTGATTCTATTGAGTAAAAGATTTTGTGTGTTACAATAGGAAAACGGCATTCCATCGGAGTGTTTTGTTGTTTTAGTAATTTGACACCTACATGTAGCACGATTTTAATTGAATTACAAGCTGTATGGTTTGTGCGGAGATTTGCGCGGTGAAAGAAAAATCTGCGCGAGGATAGGAAACAAAGTGAATTTATTGTCGTTGGCGGTGATTACAATTTATTTTTTTCATCAGAGCAAGGGGGCCAAAAGGGGACGACGGGGTATTTTTTTTAAATTAATTGGTTTTTCAATGTGGGTACAATACGCGAAAAAGGGGGTATGCCCGAAAGGTTATGATGTGAATGTGAGAAAGATGTTCGTTTTTGGGGTTACACCGCAAGACTTTTGCTTTTCCTTGTTGCAATCGCAAAAATTTATCAGTTTATGAAATTTCTACTTGAACAAAAAGAAGGTAGAAAAGGTAGGTACTCAATATGTCTCTGTTGTGTGTTCAATGCTTTTTGAAGGTGAAAAAAGAGTTTCTGTTTATTTATCTTGAACGTACAATCAATTGAGAGGGAAAATTTTCTCATACCAAAAAGAGATAGATGTTTTTTTTTTTACTCAATGTGGGTAAAATGCATCAGCAAAAGTTTTCATTTTATATACAAGCCTGCCTTCCTTTCAGGTGGAATCAAATTACGCACTGGCGCGGTGTCAAGTGTGTGGCTAACTCTCGAAATGTCCAATCTATTGTGAATTTAGTGGCTTAAAGGAAAGGTCTTTTTTCTTCTGTTGCTGCACCATTCCCGGGCACCTCCTCATGCACACATCGTGCAGATAAATTGGTCGTTCAGTCATTGAGCAAGAAAGTGCATTGCAGAAGCACATACATAGTGCGGTTTTCACATTATGAACTCCACAAGAGTCACACAATGCATACAATTTCATTTACTTTGAAAATTTTCACCGCACTAGGTCAAACTATTCTAGACTACGCGGAGAGATTATTTTGTTGGGTGTAGTTTGAGGTACAAAACAAGAAGAAAAAAAGAATCAGCGGCAAAGGTGAAGATATTTTTTGTCTTTTCGGTCGTCTTGTGAACTTATGGTTTCAATTGCAACATAAACTCCTTTCGGTTTTTCTCACACACAAAAACACGAACTCCCCAATGAGCCATTCTCAATTTCTCAAGAGTTTCCAATTCAAATATGGAATCCACATGGACCAAATTGCCTCTCTAGCACACACACGGCACGGGGAGACAATCAATAATGAATACGTGAGCTTGATCTCTCAGAGAATATAAATGGAGACACACAAATCCTTTAATAATGAAGAATTGTTAAATTCAATGGATTCGTTTTACTTTCGATATATTTTAAATGGGTGAATCATTTCAAGGGGTTTTGAATTGTAATCTTTTGAGGTGGGGCTAAATAAATCACTGAGATATCTTCTAAATCACTAAGCGGTGATCTTTTTGGCGGTTAGTAGTTTGAAATTTTAGAATTAGTTCTTTAGAAATTAATTGGTTTTATTTTTGTGAAATCTTCTTTAAGAAAAAAATTGACATTTGGGGCTAATTGATGCATCAATTTTCTCTAATATCAGTGCTTCAGTTAACATCTGTCAAAAACTAGATCTTGTCCTGCAAAAATTGGATTTATTTTATGAAAAAAGCGTTCAATACACCTAAAGGAATCTTGAGTAAACTGTGCTGAACCTTCTCGCCCCAAAAATGTTGCAAATTGCCCCAATGTACTAATTTTTGTTCTTTTTAAATTAAGACGACAAAAAAGGTTCTTTAGCACAACGTCTCTACAAAATTGAGATAAAACTATATTAAAAGAAGATTAATTCTTCAAAAACTGTAACAGTTAGCCCCCTTCTCCCCTATTTCTAATAAGAAATTGTCAATTTTTATTTTTTTCAAATGCCTCTCATGGCTTTTAATATCTTGCAAAGCTCCATTTATTGACCCCCGTTCTTCAATCCTCCACAAACATAGAGCTATGATTCATGCTCCGTCCATTCACGCGTTGACCAAAGGAGAGTGAGGCGAAAGATAAAACAATCTTTGGCTGCTGCAGTGAGATTGAAAATTGCGTTTGTGTGTCTATTTGCAGCATTTATTGGTTTCTTCGCGTCTCTCCGTGACATCTAAATCTCTGACATTTGAAAGTAATTGAAGCTCAAAATGATCATTTATTCCATTTTGTTTTCTTATCTATATCGACGCTGTGATTTTTTTGTTGCCCCCTTCCTGCATCAAATGCCGGCATTTTCATTGGAATCGCATTTCTCAATCAACTTTGAGCAATTAGATTTTTGTTTGATTGGGCGTTTTCCCCTAAAATGGGCAAAAAGTGAAAATATATCTGTACACATAGCGTGCACACGTGAGAATTGATGATGGTGACAAAGAAGTAAATTTATGATTTATCTAATTAGTGGGGATTTTATATCTTCATCAATTCAAGTTTTTCTCAACTGTCCTCGATTGGGATGAAATTCTCTTCTCGATGTTATGTTTTTATCAACTCTCGAAAATCTCACTGCACAAGTTAGAGATGATTTCAGAAGAGGAGTGAGAAGGAGGTAATAGAGTAAGAAAAAAAAACCCCACGTGGAATATACGTTTCATTCCCAGAGATATAATGGGAAAATAATTATTTTGAATAGTTTGAGCGATCGTGGGGTCTTGTTGGGAGAGTCAGGATGGGATGTTTTTTTTTTGCGCGCTCCAAAGGGCCAACAAATGGGAGACACCCTGAGGTCAATTCTTTCTTTCTCTCTCTCGGAGTTATTATGTAATTGTTTCTTTGGGATCTTTCTTTCTATTATATGTGTGGTGCTCCATTGAACAACCCTCGGGGGAGAGAAGAAACCTTTATGCATCCATCACGTTTCTCTATTTTCTTTCTCAAACTCTTCGCCCGAGTGAGTTTGTCGAGGAAAAAGACCACAAAAATGTGCCACAAAGTGCAGTGGTTTAGATGCTTTCTGTTTAGCATAAAGTGCAGCATTTAGTGAAAAGAAAAAATAGTGAATAAGTAAATTAAGAGGGATTTTTACATCAGGGATCCATAGAACAGCCGATTCTTTTAATTGATTTCTATCCAAAAATGAATCATAGTTAAATATTTAAAGTAAGTATCTCTGATGCAAGATTAAAACCAAAATAATTAGTTTTATTATGTAAAATAAACATTTTGGTGTAGATTCTGATACATATAAATCTTTTCTATTCTTTTCTTACAATTCGTCAGTTATAAAATTTTTGGTATTCTGAGAAAAATCTTATCTAATTTTTGAATGAAAATTAATTTTCTAGGCTTTTCAAAAATCTTTTGGTCTATTTTCCTGAACAACAAATTCTTTGTTTTTGTTTTCTAGAACGACAATAGAACGATTTAAAAACGGCCATTTGTCAAAATCTTACAGGAACTTTTCAGTTGTTAGAAAAGGAAAGAAAAGGTTTTTATCACTATCTACCCCTTTATTTACTAAAAAAAATTTTTTTTAAAAGAAATTATAAAGCGATTACAAAATTAAACTGAAAATATTTTTCTTTAATCTCAAAATCTTTTTATATAGCTCTCGTGATAGCCTGCTCATTGTATTTTCCGTAGCTCATTCTTTATTAAAATCTGTCAAAATTTCTATTTTAGGTTTACAAAGCTAAAGAGGAAAACTCAATTTCTTAATTTAGTTTTCTTAAACATAAAGATCTGTTTAGATCTCCTCAATGACTTTTTGATTTTCTTAAAGAAACCTAACAAAATTTTTATTTTTTCATTAAAGCTGGGAAATAAATTTGAAAAAAATATCAAGTTTATGATTTAATAAAGTTTTTTTTTTCAAGTCTTCAAGGAATCGTTTTTAAATCAATTTTTTTTATATTAGAAGTCTTTTTGGAGCTTTATTTTATAAAATACAAAAATAATGAATATACATATTAAAAGTCTATTTATTGACTGTTTCGTACAACGATTTTTCACCTAAAATAAGAAAAAGGCTTCTATATAAGACTCCCACTATAATTCTAACTAATTCTTCCAATTCTATCTCAACTATATTTTAACATTTTCAATTAAATTCTTATAAAATTTCTTTTCAAACATCTTGCCTACCCCATTTTGTGCACATGAGTTCCTAAATGATTACACCATAATATCGGGCAATGTGAATTACGCGAAATAAAAAAAATAGAAGTGATGTAGTCCCAGAAAAGGTGAAAAGAATGGGAGAGCAACATGACTCTTATGCTATTAATCAGAAGCACCAGAATGCAAGACTGCGCGGGATTTTTCCTCCAATCTCTTTGAAATCTCTTCAAGATCGTGATCGACTTGGAAAATATTCCTTCATTTTGTTGATGCTACATATACCTACATATATAATTTATTGAGGAGTTTTCAGGGCAAAATGTGCGGTGGCTTTTATTGTTTGTTGTCCAAAAAGATTAGCGTGTTTTGCCTTTAGGAGGAAACGGCAGTTTTTCAAGCTTTTTCAATTGACAAGGAGGAGAGTTGGAAGTAGCGGGTGGAATGTCTTTCTCTTTGAAATGTGTGGATAAATATGCAAAATACCTCGGAACTAGAGAGCAGTGCGATGAAGAAATTAATAATTCATGCTTATTGTGGCAAATTAATAATTTTCTCGTGAGACATTTAACTGTAACTAGTGTAGACTTTGCCATTATGGCTTCATCCGCATAAAGAGTGGGTACATGCTACATATTTTGTGCAGATATAATTAAGGGCGTATAGCAGTAATTGCGTGTATTGAGTGATTTTGAGGTGTAGCTTTTTAGTCTAAATTCTAAATGTCAGTGATCGTGATCTTTTATCTCCCAGCGAACATGAGTAATAATATTCTAGAGAGAGAGGGTTTTACATGCCATATGGACGTTAAATGCAATTTTCAAATAAAATTACATTTTTGGTTCTCACCGTACGCGCGCGGTAAACTTCTTTATGGAGACTTCATGTCCGAAAAAGTAAAACTTCACCTTTGTGACTTTTTGAGGCTGTTGCTCTCATGAATGAAGATCGTTGGGAGCTTTTTTTTTACTTCAGTGGGCCTGAGAGTGTAACCTACCAAAGTTGCGCAGAGATACAATGGCGATAATAATAGGGAGGGAGCTTGTGGATGTTTAAACGATGAACGCGCGTGATGGTTGGTTTAGAAAATGAAAAATTACATCACGTGAAATGGGTTTCAACCTCAAAAAATTTATCAAAAAATAAGGTATATCGTATCATCGTTGAATTGAGACGCAATCATGACACTCAATTTATTAGCTTGGCCTTCTTGGGGGTCTCCACCTAGGCGAGGAATTGCTTTATTTATGATTTTCCGCACTTTCGAAATTCACATGGTTTACAATGTTCAGGCTTTTTTTTGCAACTAATCCTACATTTTATGATCTTCATTCTCGACCAAGGGGTGTTTATCTGGCGATGTTTTGGTTTTTTTAAGCGAATTATCCGAATATTTCCGAAGATCTGAATATTTGACTTCACATGAACATCTTTTGCTGAAAACCGAAAACTCAAAACCGAAAAAATCCAAAAACGTATTTAGGACTTATTTGATTTTTAGTATAAATTTACTACTTTTTGGTTTGAATTTAGTTCTTCTTTTTAGCCTTTAATAATCTTTTTTAAGTTTTGTTCCTAAATCTGTGCTGTTTTGCGACTTAAAACCTAATATTTATCGGCTTGAATTTAGTCTTTTTTGTTGAATTTACTCTTTTTTTGTTTGAGCTTAGAACTTTTTGTTTGAATTTACTACTTTTCTGTTTGATTTAAGAGTTTTATGCTTGATTTTATCATTTTTCGGCTTAGATTTATATTTGAATTTCCTTGGCAAATCATCCGAATATTAGCGAAGATCCGAATAATTTTATTCAGATAAACCCCCTCTTGTTCTCGATCCAAACGTTTAAATTATTTCAGAAGTTTCAAAAAGCCCATTAAAACCTTATTTAATCTTGGGTCATAAATTCTTATTCTAATGCTCAAGTAATACTCTGTGTCTCATGTAGATTTTGAGAGGCAGATATAGAAGAATTTTTGTCTGCTCTGGTGAGTATTGACACAAATGGTGTGTCTTTTTTGTGGTCTGTTTGGCTTTTGCTGTGTCGCTCTTTTGTGGTTTTGGAATGTGACGTTAAAAGACCCTATGAAAGTGTTCTAATTGCATTGAGTAGGTTTTAAATTTTCTACAAAATTGTAACATAAACTTGAGAATGTCCATTGTTTTAATTCTAAACAAGCACGCGGGATTCATTCTCAAAATGAAGAAAAGAAGACAACATGAAGAGAAAATTACCTGTAGAAATATTTTGTCTCACGTTGCATTTATGGATAATATATCGTGTCATATTATACATCTAAAGAGAGACCTTTTTTATCATTCATCGTGCGTAGAAAGGTGATTTTTAATTAATTTGTCACATTGTGATGTCCACGAAGAGTCTGCTTTTCATGTTTTATAAGACTTTGCTGTTTTTTTTTATGCTTCGCATCTCACCTATGGTGTGTGTTTTATGTCAGTAGAGCAGTGGATTAAATGATGATCTTCGTAAATCTTTTTTAGGATGCACACAAAATGCCGATTACACAAAAAAAGACACGATGTGGCGTCTCCATATAAATACTGAGAAAAAAAAACACATAAAATCATTAAAATGCTGCGTGTCGTGAGAAATCGAACATGAATGCGTTGTCCATTGAGTGATTGGTGTGTATGCAGCGTTGATTTGAGCATGAATGAAAGATTGGAAGTTAACTCCAATCATTGCCCAAGCTGAGTAATTCAACGTCTATTTTTTATTCAACATGAACTTCTCTTCATGTAAATTTTTCTATATGTTGTCTTAATTGTGCAAAATCAACATTATGCAGTGAAAGATGGCAAAGAGAGAGAGCACACAACTAAAACTACATATGCTGTGTTGCAAGAAGATAAATAGGAAATGCTAAATGCAAACTTTACTGGAATAATTAACGTATTGAAGTTGAAAACTGTGATTTTGAATTTTGTGCAATGACTCTAAAGCAACTGCACAGAGAAATGTCATGGAAGGAAATCTTTCTCGCTGCATATTGCTAATGCAAGAAGAATTTTTCAGAGTTTCTGTGTGCAAAATTCCACGCTGCTGTATGCATAAATACCGCACAAGACAAAATAAGAATGAAAAAAAAATGACAAAGCAATGAAATCATGGGATAAATTCCTCATTAGTCTTTGCCATTTTTGTCGCTCCATCGATTTTTCACGCAAAAAAAAAATCCCTCGCATGCATTTCATTTTAAAAGGGGAGAAAATACTCCAAATTCCTCCAGCTCTTTTCTATCAAATAATTATTTCCACACGCGTCTACTTGTGGAAATTTATGTACATTGTATTACATTAAACGCACAGTCCGGATGAAGGCATAATAAATAAGATTTGTTTCTACACACTGGAATATGTTGGGTTAATGCGCGTTGAAATTGTAATTTATAGAAGAAAAATATGCATATATTGCTAAAAGAAAATCAGGAAAATCCTTATGCAATGTTTGAATCATTAAATGTCTTTTAACATACTTTTTGTCTATTATTTAATTTTATTGCTTAAATGGTTAAAATAAGGAATTAATCTACTCAAGATTAGATCTCTTTAAGACGATTAAATCTGATTACGGAAATTTAGGGAATTTTAAATTTCTTAAATGCTTTCGTCTTACTAAAGGAATCAAGAATTCATTTAAAATTATTGCTTTGTGTTGTAAATTCATTAAAAGCTCTCCTGTAAGTTGAAAGCTTTGGAAAAATATTAAATTTCCATAAGAGTAATGGGGCGGAATTCACTACTCAGTCGGGCTTAAGATTTTAAGTCGGTTTTTAAGTAGGTCCTAAGGTTTTAAGTCAGTTTTAGCTGTGATTTTGTTTTTAAAGTCTGACTTAAAATTTTAAAGTCGGGCTTGGATTTTCCTGAGTTGTTCTGGAAGATATGTAAGATTTTCTCATTAAAGAACTATTTTATTTAATGTTATTTATTTTATATTATTTATTTATTTTATTTTATTTATTTTTATTTTATTTTAAAAATTTTAAGTCATACTTAAAAAAAAACTGACTTAAAACATTAAAACCGACTTAAAGTTTTAGGCCCGACTGAGAAGAAAACTCCGCCCGTTTTTTTTTAGTTTTTTAATAAAATCCTGTTAAAATTTAATTCTAAGAACTAAAGAATTATCGAAAATTAAGAAATACTCCTCAAATAACATTAAAGTCGCCTGATTAAGCTTTCTACAGGCAGCCGAAAGCCCTAAAAACTAATAATTATTAAATAAATTTTTCATTTTAAAATAATTATATTTAATATATAATCTAAATACATTCACTGAAAATTAAAATAAAAAATGTACTGGTAAGTTGACCAAGCTTACGGGAGCTGTGTTTCTTTCAGTGTACCAATTTTGTGAGAGCAAACTAGAACGCGAATTAATTTAAATACGCGCAAAGTCGAGAAAAGTTGAAAAGTCATCCCCCAAGGAATCTTTAAAACGCCATATCTCGGGAACGGCTCCATAGATTTTCGAGTTTGAGCTATCGTTGGAAAGGTTTTAACCTCAACTATAACATATTAAAATGTGAAGTAAATCGATAATGGCATTTTTGAAATATTCGAGTTCGAAATTTTCGAAAACTTTGATTCTGACTTTAGCGCCTCTCGCCGTCATTTCTCGAAGTTGCAATGTTCTAGACATTTGTAGGGTTTCACGAAACCTTTCATTTGCGCTTGAGTTGATCGAAATCGGACTTGTAGAACCCGAGATATGACATGCCAATTTTGAAAGGCTATATCTCGAGAACGGCGACATAAATTTTCTTCATTTTTGGCATGGAGCTAGATAATATGGTCAGCTATAATATATCAAAAAATGAAGCAAATCGATAATGGCGTTTTCGAGATATTCATCGAAAACTCATCGAAAATTTTGTTTTTGATTTTTGGCCCCCTAGCGGTCACTTTTGAAACTTCGTATGTTTCAGAGAGTTGTAGGGTTTGTTGATAGCTTTCATTTGACCCCGGGTTGATCAAAATCGGTCAAGCCGTTTTCGAGTTATGGTCGATTTTCGATGAAAAACTGTGGCGGCCATATTGACTAAACGGCTTGACCGATTTTCGAAAGTGAGGTATCGTTGGAAAGGTCTTGATGGCCCCTACAACATATAAAAATTTCAGATTTTTAGCTATTACCGGGGCTGAGATATAGCGAAAACAAAATTTTGAGGTTATTCAAAATGGCGGACGCAGGGGTGGGGGGTAAAATTTGACGTCATAATCGGACGTCTTCCAGTCGACTTTTAAACTTTGCCGTTTACCGCAAGTCTCTATCTATCGTCGTTCTCTTGCAATTTAACTTTGTACTACGGACGGCCGGCCGGCCGGAAAAAAAATTTTTTAGCGCATACGTTTTTTGGAATGTGGGGACCCTAATTCGTGCTCATCCCAAGTTTGAGCCCGATCTGACGACTTTCGATTTTGCTCGGTACACAAAAGCTGTGTCTGAAAGAAACACAGCTAAAAATTAAAGAAATAGCTCTAAACTCTTTTGGCCAGTGAAAATACAAAGTAGACAACCGAAAGCTCTGAAAAATCTGTTCTGTACTCTATCACGCACATAACCGTGTAATGAGAACTTCCCATAATTCTAAGTGTTGCAACATTAATTATATTCTGCTTTTGTAAAGTAAATTTGAATGTCTTTTTGGACAATATTCAAAGTATCCGTTATTTAAAACTCATTAAGTTTTAATTGCATCTTGAATGGAACGCCCTGTGAATTTGCCCAATTAGCTCATGTTATATACTATCGTGCACTATTCAATAAATCTTCTCTCACTGTGCTAGATTAGATTAGATGCTCAAAACTTGGAGAGGTGTATAGGTGAGGAATTCCTTTCTTGTGGCATACAAGTGTTGGAAATTTGTTTTTTGGCGGGTTTAAAATTTTTGTGGTTTTGCACGAATAATGTATAATTTGCGTGTTAAACACTAGAAACGGGATAATCAACTGTAGACAACATAGGAGAGTGGGAGAAGGTGCAAAAAAAAACTTCATACATAGTGATTTTTCATTCCATGTTCTACTTTAATGGACAAAAAAGACTTGTTATGGTTTCAGAGAGACTTTATAAAGTAATTTTTGTATAGATATTTTTTTCTGCAAAACGTTAAATATCTACTTTTATTATGGAGAAGGGTTAGCAATATCTGTGAGTCTCCGTATTTATAGAGAGACTGTGTGTAAAGTCTCCGCGTATAGTGAAATTCTTTATAGAGTTGGGAATTTACGAGTACCCATTGAAAATAATTGGTTGTTGTCGATAATCGGGCAAATAGATCGGATATGAGAGCACTAATTCAATTTAGTAGTTATATATTTTTGTAGGCATGTTCTTGCCCCCTCACCGAATATTTTTCAATGGTACATATCGCCTATGGGGTCCCACCAGTCTCTTCTTAAACATTTCATACACACACTATACACATTCAGAGCTCCACCGTATGGTGATCAATTTATTGGTTTTTCGAGATTATTATTTACTTCGCTTATACACCGGCATGCTGTGAAGATTTTTGAAATAATAAACCCCCATACTCCAAAAGGTTTTATCTCAACTAATGTCGCTTTTATGTGGTATAATGTTGTTTGCATGATGAAATGAAAATTGTGTACAAATATGCGAAGCGAAAGGAATTCCTTTTTGCAAAATTCAATTAAATTCATCCTAATTATTATATCTTGTTGGCAATAAATTGCAATTGCTACACAGAGAGAAATTCTTCTTGTGTTTAGGCTCTTTGGGAAGTCACAAATTGTTCTCGTGCACAGACTTAAGAGTCTTAATAAGATTATGTATGTGATTTTAGGGTTATCACCTCACACTACATTCTGACCCGGAGATTTTACCTACGGGGCCCCAAAATGTTTTTAAATGCGATTTATTTTTATATAATTTTTTTTATTTAGTTTTTTTTAGGTAATAAAAGCAAAAGTGTAGATAAGTTTGGTCAAATTGTCGATAAGTTTGGTCAAACTTAAGGTAATATTTAGGTAAACGGGATAAAAAAAAAAATTAGAAACTAAAAAAAAAACATTTTCCATTTATTATAATAAATTATTTATAGATTTAGGTTCTAGGATAATTCGAAGGACATCGTTTATAAGTTTGGTTTATAAGTTTCTATTCATTTATAAGTTTTACTTTTTTCGCTAACTTTTTTTTTAGCATAGAGTAATTTGTTAAACACCTCAAAAAAAAATGTAAGTTTGACTTGAAAACTTAAGCCTGACTTAAGAAACAAAGTTAAGCCGTTTATCAAGCCAGGCCTATTTTTTTTTAAGCCGAACCTTAGTTCCTTTAGGTCAGACTTTTAAAACGAATTCGGCTTCAGTTCAGCCTGATCTAACCTTAAAACCTTAAAAGCCTGATCTTAAAAAATAACTGAAGTCTAGTCTACAATGAAGGTGATATTTGTGAGTTTTTCTTAAAATAAATTGAATTTGTAGAAAATTGTATAAAGTGTGTAAAATCTGACTAAAATGTGAATACTTAAGTTGATTCTGACGGAATTAGATGTTTTTCGTGTTGTAGGATTAATCCTTCCGATTGCAATCCGATTAATCGGAGGGATTAATCCTACAACACCAAAAAAATAAAATGTGAATAAACAACTAATTGAAAATTTTTTTAAAAATTAGATCAAAGAAATTCTTAAAAAAAAGAATTAAGAAAGAGTTCTTTCAAGCATATTTTTCTCTGTGTAGTTTGTATGACCAATACTTCAATATGCTTTGGAGGTAAAAAGGGAATTTCTTGTGAAATTAATATGATTGAGCTTTCATTGGTGCTCAGAAGCTTTCGGGGTCGATCAAACTATATATTTATTTTGTGTGTGGATTTAAATGAAATATTGAGAGAAAATCAGCTTGAGGGGGAGTTATTGTTTGAAAATTGTAATATTGCAGTGTTAATTTTAGACGTCCGGCTCAATACAATATTATCTTTAATTTAATAATAACACAAAGTGGGTTGCTCAACGTTTTTTTTTCTTTAAATTGGTATACATTTCCTCTGTGTGTGAGAAGTTGAAGGAATTTTAATGGATTTCCATGGTTGAAAAATTGCCGATTGTTAATACAATTCTATCTCTTCTTATCTGTCATCTATCATTACTGCAGCTCTGTTATTATTAAATTTAAAAGCACCCATAATCCATAACAAGGTTTTCCAATACCAAATTTCATGTTGGCTTTTGTAAGAAAAATTCCAATAAACTCTGTGAGAGAGCTTTTTTGACTTTCGCGGCATTTTAAGTGCGGGAGGTGAGCGGGTGTGTGTGATGAAGAATAAAAGCACATAAAGTGTTGTAAGTTATTGATGATATTCAACGTGTTCAACCATGTGTTTTTTGCATAAAGCTCTCGCGCAAACTTTTGTATTTAATCCTCAACCTTTGGCCGCATTTTGAAGGAAGTTTCATGCAAAAGATCATGACAGACATAAAGTGAGAAAAAAAAGAATTCCTTAATGGCCCTTTAGTGAGGTGAGAATGTTTTTATTTATTAACATGTTGCGCAATGGCAATTTAACAAAAATAAATTATTACGTAAAAAAAAGTTGAGTTATTTGATTTTCAAATACATCATGTCAATTATGTGGATTTCCTTAAGTGATTCCCATGGTGTGATTACCTCAAACTGTTGTCGTGTGCTCGACATTTGTGATCATACATGCAAAATATGTATATCACACAGGTAAAATATGCTCTCATAGTGCTTTAGGTGGAATGAAGAGAAAAAAAATGCACACAGCAAGCTTGGAGAATGTAAATTACAGCCTGATTTATTTGCTTTGTAACTAATTGGCGCCATTTGTTCACAACATTTATACAAGAACATTTTGTTGAGATTGTTTGTGAAGAATTTTGAGGTGGGATGCGAATTTGAGCGACTTTTAGTCAAGGGGTGTTTATCTGAATAAAAATATTTGGATCTTCGGCAATATTCGAATTATTCGCTAATATTCGGATGATTTGCCAAGGAAATCAAAATATTGATTTTTTTTGCCTCTAAAGAGGCTCAGATTGAGAAGCAGAAGCCTAAAAAATATTTATTTCAAACCTCATAAGTACTGAATTCAAACCGAATAGTAATTTCACCCCTAATCATGCTAAATTCAAACCTAAAAGAGATTAAATTGAAGCAAAAAAAATTTTTTTAGTCCTAAAAAGGCAGAGATTGAGGAGCAAAAGCTTAAAAAATATTTAGTTTAGGTCTAGAAAAAACAAAAAGTTGTAAATTCAAGCCAAAAAGTAGTAAATTTTTCCCAAAACTTGCTTAATTCAAGCCTAAAAGTATTTGGTTTTCAATCCTAAAAAGACAGTCTGTAATCTAAAAAAGCTTTAAAAAATACTACATAATTAAAGTCGAAAAAAAGACTAAAATTGAAGCTTAAAAAGTAGTTAATACAAGTCGAAGAGTTGTAAATTCAAGCCAGAAAGTAGTAAATTTAACCCAAAAAAGGCTAAATTCAAGCCGATATTATATTTAGTTTTCAATCTCAAAATTTCAATGATCGAGGAACAAAACTTATAAAAAATAACTCATTAAAGCCCAAAAAAGGATTAAATTCAAACCAAAATTTCCTAAATACGTTTTTTTTTTATTTTTTCGGTTTTAAATTAATCGGGTTTTAGAAAAAGATGTTGATGTGAAGTCAAATATTCAGATCTTCGGAAATATTCGAATGATTCGCTTAGAAAACCGAAATATTCGCCAGATAAACACCCCTTGCTTTTAGTGCGCTGAGTCTCACTGAGAGAGTCAATTGAAATGAAAATGAAGCATTTTTGTGTGCACTAAATATGCAATAAACGCAAAAATATTTTCATGTTGTATTGAAAATTTCATAATTGCCCATTTTGCTCATTTGTATGTCACAGAGTAATAAATTTCTCTGCTTAGACACGCAATTTTGTGCAAATTCCACACCAAGCATCTCGCGCGCATATAACTTTTCTATTGAGCCACTCCGATGGCATGAGATGCCGAGAGATCAGTGCAACAATAAATTAATTTGAATGCATTAAAAGTCCCAACATAAACTTATATAGAAAAGACCTAGAATGACAGAGTTCATGTGCACACGATGTTGATTAATTCAGCGTGTATGGAGATTCTTTTGTGGTTAATTTCACAAAATATATCTCTAAGAGATCCAAAAGAGATAGATTGCAAAGAGGGAGGGTACAACATACCACACACTTGTGGTTTGAGAAGAAAAATGTTTTCTTCCTAAAAAGGCCCCAAATATGGGTCAATGTTCTATTTAAATAAATTAAAACTCGTGGCTAAATGCAATGAGCTTTTGTAATGAAAAGCACATGTCAATTTATCTATCGCATGAGCCATACATAGACGTTTTTATCCTACCTCTATGCTACATCATAATAATTTAATTATTATGTAATTTGTCCCGGAGTATGATCAATGAGGCAACTTGACTAATGCCTCTCTCTCTCTATTTATCTTTAATTCCAGATTTAGTCATGATGATCATTCGAGGGCTCTGATGTTACACGACAGTCGTGTCGTTGGATTAAAATAACAATTTTCTTACTCGACCGCCCTACAGTCCACTGTGGGTGTTGTTGAATTGCATCTATCTCTTCATTTTTAGCCAGAAAGAAGAAAAGAATTATTCATAAGTTTTGAAGGAGAAGTTAAAAAGGTAAGAGATCGATTAAAAGCATTCCCGTGTTTATGAAATAACGTGTGTGGCGTCATCATCGATGCAACATCTTAATGTTTTTCTCTCAAGAGAGAGAATTTGTTAGAGAAATTGGTGTCAAGAGATAATCCAAGATTTTAAAATATATATTGGAGACCTATTGCCAAGAAGTTTGGGTTGGGATGGAGTAGGTTGTTGTTACCTCAATTCACTCATTTTGGTGGATTATTCAATCAAATCGGCTTTAGGGGGAAGTAATTCAATAAATTTGTGTCGTAAAATTATGTTATTTAGATATTTATTTATAATTCTATTAATTCTTTTAAATTTTTAAAGGAAATTCTTTGTACAAATTTTATTGAAAGACTTTACCTACTTTTGGAGCTTGCAGGGATTAACCCAAAAATTAAATCGAAATTAGTCTTGTGAGAAGAATTTCGTTCTTATTTTTATACGATGTAAGAAATTGTCTTATTTTTTGACAATTACCCGGCTGACACATATTGGTGTAATTTAATATGACTGATATTTTCTTGGAAACGAATGTAAAATTATGAAATGAGAAGGGATCAGTAAATTACTCGTATAGAACGAAAAGAATTTGACTCCTAGACAACAAAAAACGGAAAAATTTCCACAAAAAGTAAACAATTCGAAGCCAAAGGAATTTATAAATGAAAAAAAAATATGTCTTTAAATTGAGAAAGAAAAGAGATTCTTTTTCTTTTTATTTGCAATTTATCTAAAAGATATTTTCCCTGGAAAGAGGTTCGTTTTTTTTATGAAAACAAACAAAAAATAGCAATATTTTTTGGGCCAGCCGGGCTAAGCTTACGAAGAGATTTATTATTTTTTTACACGTCGTATAAAAAAAAATTTTCGTTTAAATGCGTCATCTAAAAGATAATTTCCCTGGAAAGAGACTCTTTTTTATGAAAAAAAAAAATTAATATTTGTTAGGCCAGCCGGGCTAAGTTTTACGACCGTATTGATTTTTTTTACATGTCGTATAAAAATCAATTTTCTTGTAAAATGCGTCATCTAATAGGTAATTTCCCTGGAAAGAGATTCTTTTTTTTATGAAAAGAAAAAAAAATCAATATTTTTAGGGCCAGCCGGGCTTCGTTTTACAACCGTATTGATTATTTTTTTACACGTCGTATAAAAATCACTTTTTCGTTTTAAATGCGTAATTTGTACCCAACACATTTAACATGTTAAGCGTTTTGTTTTGAAGAGTTTTTCCTTATCAAAGCTTTTAAATTAGAGCACCTGCAGCCATGGGAGAATAAATTAATTTTTAAGTAATAGTTTTGTTAATTTGATCTGCATTAAATTACGAAAAAAAAATACCCAAAGTTCATTTCCTATTTGGAAATTATCAGGAAATCAAAAAGCCCTAATACAAGTAAGTTGAATATCAATTATTTAAATATATCTTTTGAGGTATTTTTTAAATAGCAATATCTTTCAATCATAAAACAAACAGAAATCATAACTTTTACTTTTATTTGAATTGTTTCCGCTTGAAGCCGTGACATTTTTTTTTAATTAATCACTCATCCAATTTGCGGTATGTTACGTGATCAACGTAATATATCGAAGCTTTACAAGTTGAAGATTCAAAAGATCAGAGCGCAGACACCACCAGGAAAACCTTCGAGTGTGAATTGAGGATTCGTGAGGGTCTCAAAATGTTCGTTTTTCTTTTTTTTTAACTACGTTGCGGTGCTCTATGTGAAAATTATCGTATGCGGTGAATTACGTGAAGATGATGTGCGCGATGCTCTCTGACACATCTCTTTTAAACTCCATTTGGGAAGATTGAACTCTGCGTTAGCCTTCCTTGTCCAAGCGCTAAGGCAGAAAAAAAAGCCCACTCCTTGTATGTCTCGAAGGTAAAAGCGTTTTTTCTTCTTCTCTCAAAATACCTTAGCGTTTGTCGATGGATCGATATCATGGCGAGTTTTCTTGTATAATTATTGTAGGTACTAATTCGTATCTAATTTACACGATCATTATCATTTTTTTTCCACTTTTACTGCACGTACGCTATATATGCAAATTGATTGTGGTTTTAACGATACGATCCACATTATTGAAGTATCTAATATGGGCGAATAGGTTGATAAATAAAAAAAAAAAAGATCAAGATGATCTATGAATGAAAAATTAATCAGTATAGAAGCTCTTGATCAACGCAACGAAGGTCTCTATGGGAATTTAATTTAATTTTCACATGAAGAGAGAAAGAGGTGTAGTACACTGCAAAAAATCGTGTTGATTTCAATTCTGTCTTTAATTGAAATTGAAGTGGAAGTATGAAGAGAAAAAAAAGAGAGAAGAGAGAAACATTTTTATGAAATTGAAATGTTAATTGTTTTTTTTTTGTTGGCCATACTTTTCTCTCCTTTGCGCACTTATAGTTTGTACAAAGCCCAAATTCCGTGGGTCTCTGTCTAAATCCGGAAAACAAAATTAAGCGCTTTGATTGTTGAATAATCGTGGCAGTTTAGCGAGGGGTGGCGGGAGTTTTCAAACAAAAGATCCACAAAGTGGAGGAGCTACTACACAAAACATTGGGAGGTAGAAAAAAGAGCTGAAAAATTCATTATTTCTGGATCATCAAATTGTTGCGGATGACTTATTGTCGCGCAAAAATGTAATGTGTTTGCTCCGATCCAGTGTATACCCTATACCGATATTATGTACATTTTGCAAAGTGAAAGAAAATAAGAAGAAGCTCTTCGGAAGACGGTACTCGCATGGAATAAGAAAGGTGGGCTTGGGAGGTGGAGGATGAAGTTGGAAACCTGGCAGAACCACCAAGTTGCGCCGAGTTCATTGTCTGCGCCACAAAGTCAATGTGCATCATTTGCCAGGGAAGAAGTGGTCTTTTGTGGAGGAAAAACAGCATAATATGCAATAAGACAAGATTGCGATCGATATGAGTTCACTCTTTTCCCTCCAATTGTGGGGTTACAAACACCAAAAGCAAGAGCGAGAGACTGCCTGACTGGCTGGTTGGTTGCTCGACTGTGGCACCTGATCGCCAAAAGCGATGATCACGGCTACGAGGAGTACTTTTTTTTTTTTTACAAAAACAACAACAAAACCTCACTGATTCTCATTCTCAACTTCTTAAAGGAGGAAGAAATCTCTCGCACACTCAAGGGGGAGCCCGACAGTCTTTATACACACAGAAAAATTTTTCGCATTTTGTGAATGCGAGTGAAATGGTTCGCAGTTTCAATGTACGAGCCTCAGGTAGACTCGCACATTACTATTACGAGTCTATGGTAGATAGTTTCTTTCTCACTAACATTTGACAGGTTTTTTTTGACAAGCTCCTTGTTTATTTTCAATTTGCCCGCAATGCCTCATCTAAAGAACACTGACACGATTTTCTGGAGACGTGGTATATGAGATATTCAGTCCAGAAAACGTTTTTACACGTTTTTTTTCTGGTTTTCCTGCAACAAAAAAGCATTTGCATCATACACGTATGATTTTGGGTCATTTTATAAAAGATGTTACACCATTGAAAGATTAACTTCTGCAAAAAGATTTCGTGACGACATGTCATAGGATAATCCATACCTTTTTCTCTTTTCGTCATTGAATAAATTCTTAATATATCCAATCATTTACAAAATTTTGCAAATATTTTTTTTATAATTACAAAAAAAAACCCAAAAATTATTTATAGAAAATTAAATTAAGCTGTTTTACGAAATCTTATGTCGCAAAGTGCTACTTTAAAATAACATGAGCTACTTTAGAAAGGATTTTCAGTCGGGATTTCGCCCTCAAATTCTTTTAACCGCCATCTTGCATACCAAACTATCCTTGATTCTACAAAATAGGGCTTTATAACGTTTCATAAGATCTATATTTTCCTAAATTAAAACAAATAAATTAATAATTAAAATAAAAAAATAATATTCGCGTGAAAAACAAGTTTATGGTTATGGGAAATGTGAGAAACATCATCCAAAAAGCGTGGTTGTAAAATAAAATATTTATTTTACATTACATTTGTTGGAAAAAAGTTAGGATAAAATGACGGCCATTTTTGAATTGCTTAAAAATTTTTATCTAAAATTGATCAACGTAACCATATTAATATACTTTCATATTTTACCATTAAGCTTATAATAAGCTTTAATATTTATGATCGGACATTTCGGTTTAGGATTGTTCGTCCGATTGACTTTAATTTTATTTTATAAAGTTAAATTAATGTCTTATGAAACATTATCAAGTTAAATTAGTTTTTGACAATATTTTTTAAAAATCCTTTCTAAAGTAGTTCAAGTTATCTTAAAGTAACCCTGCGACGTAAGATTTTGTAACACAGCCTTATTTAAGGGTCTATTAATTAACTTTTGTTTTTTTTTTATAGCCCTAGTTGTTGCGCGTCGT
Source organism: Lutzomyia longipalpis (assembly GCF_024334085.1). Lineage (NCBI taxonomy): Eukaryota > Metazoa > Arthropoda > Insecta > Diptera > Psychodidae > Lutzomyia > Lutzomyia longipalpis. The sequence goes on along the minus strand of NC_074707.1, from coordinate 10,225,774 downwards.
GAAATAAGCCCATAGTGATGATGATGTTTTTTTTTTTAATTATAAAAAATAATTCAAACTTTGAAAGTCATTATGAAATTATTTAATGACGAAAAAAGAAAAAGTATGGATTATCCTACGACATATCGTCATGAAATTCTGTTGCAGAAATTATTTTTTATATGGTTGTGACGCGGTTGTGACATCCTTTAAAAAATATGCGAAAATTTATGTTTTCAAGAAGAAATTTTATTTTTGTGGACCTTTACATGAGATCAGATAATAATTTTGGTGTTTTAATAGTTTTTCCAGATTAAAAATTAACAAAATAAAAATCATGTGTAAAATTGGTGATTCCGCCCAATTTCCGCGCGGCGCTAGTGTTTGTGAAACAAACCTTTTAAATGTTTTTTTCTGCTATAACATTTGCTTTCTTCTCGTTAATTTTATCAATTAATATTGTATTTTTATTTATCTATTTTGGGCAAATAATGCTATTTATGGAAGAAATATTGATTTTAAATTGGTGTAAGTGATTGAGCAAATCAGTATTTATAGAATTCAATGTTCAATTTCGGTCCAATAAACGTGAAAATTTTCGAGAAATAGTGCGAATGAGTGCGAGTGAAATATTCGTATTTTGTCTATGCGAGTGGCCCACTCGCAAAAATTGACGATTTGACTGCCACTTCTTGTCATTTTTTTTCTGTGTGTATACTCTTGTAGTCTCTGAAATTCTCTGAGCAATGCACTCTCTCACAGACTCGAGACGGGCAATTTTCACTGATTTGTTGGATGAACAAGTGATTGATTTTTTTTTCATCTCATTTGATCCGTCTGATCTCCCTCGATTAGAGATTTTCAGCAATGACCGTATCGTGTTTCACGACAATCGACTCTCTTTTGGGTTACCACCAACAATTAATTTCTTTGTACGACTTATCGTGACAAAAAACACGCTTCACATTGTTGATTGGTGATCACCCGCAATTTCCAGATCAAATTTCTTCATCTTGGAGATACTCGCAGCGTGGTGGACTGGTTTTTGCCCCCACAGCGTCTTTTGTCTGGGAATCTCGGACCGAGAGCGAAAATAATTTCTTTGAAAGATCATTGGCATTGTTGAATATAATTTAATTTGCGAAAAACGATAGAAAGGTGCGGCCATAAAGTACCTACTTAGCTTATACAGCTTAGCTTGCATACCTGCATAATTGTACATAAAACTAAGTTGCTTCTTTTAGTACGAAAGAGTGAAAATTTAGGTGTTTCAAAATGGAATATCCGAGGAAGTTTAATAAACTTTTATCTAATAAATTTATCGCAATACTTGTTTTTTTTTTTTGGTAAAAGTGAGCGATTCTAATGAAGATAATTCAAGGTTGTTGAACTAAACTGTTGAAATAATTGATAAATTTTGAGAAATTCAGAATTAAGTTTAGCCTTGTAGTCAGAAATTCTTGATTTTTTTATCGTTAGTGCTAGATACAACCAAAAACTCTTCTAGAACTCTGGAATGTTTAGAAAAACAGCTAATAGTTACCTAATCCCAGACTCCTTATTTTGATGTCCAGAATTTTTCTGGTTTGTGAATGAACTGAACTTCAGGACTAGAAAAATCTAGAACTTGTAGAACTCCAGATTGTTTAGAAAACTACTAAATTAATCTAGCCTAAAACTTATGATTTTGTTATCTAGAATTTTGTTTGCTTTGTGAACTAACTGAACTTCAGGACAGAAAAAAATTAAGAACGATTGTAGAACTCTCAAATGTTTAGAAAACAACTAATATAAACCTAGCCTAAAACTTCTGATTTTGAAGGTCCAGAATTTTTCTGGTTCATAAAATAACTGATTTTCAAGTCTAGAAACTACTTTGATAGTTTCTAGAACTTAAGAAAGTTTAGAAAACATTTAGTACCTAGTTATTTACCTTTAAGGTTCTGATTTCGATAGCCTAAAATTTTTCTGGTTTGTAAAATAATTGATCTTCTAATCAAAATACAACATAGAACTTTACTAGAATTCTAGGATGCTTAAATCTAGAAAATCTCAATCCTTTTAGATTCAGATCTAAGATTCATTTGTATCTCTAGATTCGCTATCCTCATGATCTAGAATTTTTCAAAATTCTAGATTCCAGATCTCTGTATAGTTTCTCAGAATTTTGAAGTCCTTGAAGTCCTTGAAGTCCAATTTCAGAAATTAATGTGTTTCAACAAAAATTCATAGAATTTTTATGCAAATTCTCGTAATACCCTAAAGGATCTAATGATTGTTAATTAGTGATCATCAAACTTTGGAGAATTTCGAGATTTTCCGAGTCCTGTACTTCTGTTATCCCGTAACCATAAATCTACAAATTACCTTCACATGGACCTCTCACAAATCATATGCTTGAGCAAATGGAATAACTCTGTATATTATGCAAAATAGGAAAAAGGGTGAGAAAGTGATGAAAGGTGTAAAAGAGGTGCTGAAAATGGACATGATGTGCATATGATGAAGTTTCAGTTGATGTGCGCGGGAGATTGATCGGGTAATGTCAGAGAAGGTGGAGATGCATGACGGGGAGTTTGTTGTGTTACACATAAAAAAAGACTTTTTGCAGAATAGTGTGTGTGTGCAGAATTTTCTGTTAATTGATAATCACCTAAGATGGATGGACGTTCACGAGATTAAGTACTTCCGACGTTGGTAAGGTGCATATAAAGAAAATGATTGCTATAGGCTGCTTTTTTTTTGCCTGAAACTGTCTTGGAGCGCGTATACTCTTTGTACATTATAATGTGGACTCCTCAATGATTTCACGATCATTCTTCGTGCGTGTTGATTTGTGTGCGCCACAATGAAATTCTCATTTCTTTTCACATTGATTAATGATCAACATTGGCAAAAGAAAAGTGATTTTAGATCTAGAAAGTGTATGCGCGCCGGAGACTTCGCTACATCGATGCCCAATTATCTACCTTTTGAGGAATCCCTATAATTGTTATTTGTTTACTTGGGGCCTCTTTTTAATGCTTATTATTCTCTCTTTTATTGCCACTCGTTATATCGACTTGGCCCAATATGGTTTGTCTCGAAGATTAACTCGGTGTTAAAAAGGAGAGAGAGAAAGAAAAAAATACGCGCAGCATAGGAAGTATGAATGGGTTGAAAGGAAGAGAGTTCTGGCAATATAAAGTTGATGAATTTATCGATTGTTGCTCACCTCTCTATTTACCCACAAAAGATTAGCTCCGACAGGAGGAACATATAGAGAAAAACGCAGAAGAACTGAAATCAGTAGTTCCCTAAAATGTGTGAAGGCGTTAAAGTTCCAATTTCGGATAGAAAGTAAAATTAATTTATTGCATTTAAATGTCATTTTCAACTAACGTCGGGTTTATTTGATATTTTCATTCAAATTTTTCCCTTTTTTGGAAAAACCTTCTAATGAAGTTTTTTATTTGAATAATGTGTCCACGTCACATTAAATAAGGTGCTTATGCCAAAAATAAAGTGCGTGGAAGCTAAATTTTTTAGGAGGAAATTAATTTTATTTAAATTGTGAATATGTGCTAATTCATAGAGCAATTTTTCCACTGATTAACGACATCAGGAAGTAGACAATTAACTGAGGTGTATTTTTGGTTGAGAGAAAGACCGTCGTGTGAGTCCCATAAATACCTTCAAAGGGAGTGCTTTATTTGCTGCGAAGATATACATAATCTCTTAAGTTTGCTTGGTATTTCTCGTAGGTATTCATATTGGTGGGTTGATAAAATGTTGGCCTTTGATTTTTATATTTAATGGGTTTTTAAGGATTTAATTGGACGTGTTGTACTATCAAAGAGACATAACAATTTTCTCTTCAAAATTGTTGGAAAAACTTGATCGATTAAGGACAGTTTATAAGATCTCTTTTTAAGAATAATTTAGTCTGTAATAGGTTCCAAATTACTTTATATTTTAATCTATTTTGCTCTTACAATTAACGCTTTATTCACTATTTTATTAATTTTTTTTTAATAATTAAAATTCAGATCAATGAAAATTAAATTGGAGATGTTTAAAAATCCTGAAAGCTCAGACAATTCTAGACAAAAATTACATGAAATGGAACACCAACTAATTAATTGAAAGAAGAAGAATTCCGTCACGTTTAAATAAAAGAACATTAAGCTTTAATAAATCAAATTTTAAATATATGTCAAACGTTAGAAAATTAAGTGTCAAAGTAAAAACAGAAACGTCAAATTTTGGAAACGAAACATAAATAGCTAGAATTTTAACAAAAAATTGTCAAAAATTAATATTAAATTGTTTATTTAAAACTATTTAAAAAAACAAGTAAAGAATGTTTTGTTTTTTCTTGAAACAGATCCTAGAAAATATTTCTGGTTACGCTCCTGTAATTTACCCTTCATTACTAAGAAGTTGTAGGAGGCTTTCGGTTTAACCAACGCGAGGGTTTTTATTTTTCAAATGAGTTTTCTTTTAGACTTTCAAAAAAAAAAAATTTTCTTAATTTTTATTAAAAATAATAATGTAAAACTTTTAAAAATAAACTATAACTCACACTTTTTTTCAAAGATTTTGGCACATACCTACATAAAAAAAAAACTGTCATCAGTGGCCATTTAAACACACGGAGAAAATAAATTAAATGCTATTTACATTGGTTAACGATCATAGGTATAAAAAAAATAAAAGAAATTCTTCACAAAACTTTCCAACTAACCTCCCTTTTTTATGTTTTGTTAATTCAAATTAAATCGAGTGCTTTAAACATTGTTATTTTGTCTCTATTAGTGCTTGTTTATCTTGTAAGTAGAAAATTGTAAAGAATGTTGCGATCTTCACTTTTATGTATTCAATTACATGAGATTAGATTAACAATTTATCTGCAAATAAGTCGTTTATGGGATGTTCCCAAAATGGAAAAAAAAGAGACACTCGAATAAGAAAAAAAAAGAAGTTCATTAAAATAGTGATTATATAAAATATTCAGTGATGGGAGAGGGAGGTCCAATTTAGTGTTGTGTTGTTATTAGTTGGTGTTCCACTTCGTGGCCAACACCAAGTATTGTAATCGTCGGAAAAACCGACCACCTCAGATCGGGCTCAAACTTGGTATGAGCACGTTTTAGACATCCCACATTATGAAAATGGTGGTGGAAAAATTTTGTTCCGGCCGGCCTGCCGGCCGGTCGCCCAAACTTTGCTTTATAGCTCGAGAACAATAACAGATAGAGACTTCGGGTTTGAAGTTTTCTATAGAAATGTGGGTGTAAAATTTCATTTTTTTGCATTTTCAAAATCCAAGATGGCCGCCGTCCGCCATTTTGAACTACCGTCAACCACTTCCCTTATAGCTAGAGGTCTGAAAGTTTAGTATGTTGTAGAGCTCAGTGAGATGTTTTCATCGATAATTCATACTTGAAAATCGGTCTAGCCGTTTAGCAAATATGGCGGCCTAAAGCAAAAAGTGTTTTTTCAATATAACTCGAGAACGGCTTGACCGATTTTGACCAACTTAGGTTCAAATGAAAGGTTTCAAGAAGCCCTACAACTGTCTAGAACATTCCGAGTTCCAAAAATGTCCGCAAGAGGCGCTAAAATCAAAAACAAAAATTGCCTAACTTTAAGGGGCAATATCTCCGAATCCCCATTATCGATTTCCTTTAAATTTTAATATGTTGTAGCCTGACTTAATATCTTTCACCAGTCCGAAAATGAAGAAAATCTATGTCACCGTTTAGAAGATATAGCCATTTGAAAAATTCTTGAATTTGAAAAGTTCTAAGAACCATATCTCCTGAACGGCTTGGCCGATTGTACTCATCTTTGTATCAAATTAAAGGTTTTGCAAAACTCTACAACTTTCTAGAACATCAGAAACCTCTAAGACCATTCCTTGAGGACAAAAAGTGTAAAAAACTGTTTTGGTAGAACAAAAATCCGCCATTTTGTGTTCTGGAGGTGACCTTGAAAATTATTGAAATTTATGTTAATTTATAGCCTGTTTTAATACCTTTCCAAAACTAGTCAAGAAATTTCTGTAGGTCTTATAGAACCAGAGATATGACCATTTTTATCCATCAAATTGTTGAATTTTACAAAAAAATTAAAGTTGTCTACTAATCTGCTCACAAATCGCATTACAACGCATAAACAAACTTCTACACGTTGTGGGACACCAACTCTTATAACTGGACGCGTTATGATTGACTTTTTGATGAGTTTGCTGGTGTGGCCGCGCAGTAGGAGAAAAATGCAAGATACAAGCCCGAAAAGAAGAGCAATAAAAAAGATGTGAGGTGGTAGTTAAAAAATATAAAGAAGAGATGTTGTAAAAAAAAGAGTAGCAATGGCACTCATTTAGATAGTGTGATGTCCGGAGAAGAAATGGGTGGAAATATGACGATGATTAATTGGTGAAGAAAAAAAAAGAAATATTATTTTTTAATGGTTGATATTGAATTACAAATTTCAATTCTTTCCACACATTTTATCTCTTTTTGCCATTCACACGATTCTTTCATTTGGATGTTGGTTTTGTCGTGGCCCGTTTGGTAAAAAGTTCATCTGCCAGTCTAATGCAGTAAGATGATGATGGAGATTGCATTTTGAGGGAAAATAAGATGATGAACGAAAAAATTTAAGTGTCCACCCAGAAGAGATCTTATCAACCGAAAAAATCAAATCAAATGGCCAAGGCAGTGAGAGAAAAAGCATTATCCAAATGGAAATTAACACAAAAAGGCGGAATAATTCAACAAAAGGTCTTTAAAAGAGGCTGTCTGTGACTTTTAAAATGTGATTTTTTTTCCTCTCAATCCATCTGCATGCAGACAAGTCAAATAGCTTTTCGTCACACCATATATTTTGCTACCCACAAAATACTCTTCATTGATGATGGTTTTGAGGAAATGTGTGTTGTGGTGTGTATGTTTATATGTAGGTACTGTGCAGTAATAAGGAGAAAAGCTGTCTGAACTTTCATTTGAACCAAACAAACTCATATTCAACGTAATCAATATATCACTAACAGCCATCTCAGGGGTCTCTCTTAACTCCAACTTACTACATTTATGCTAAACTTCTCTCTCTCTCTCTCTCACTCTCAATCTCTGGCACTATACTCAAAGACATATCGAATTTAACAAAGTAAAGAAAAAAAGTTCCCATACGAAAGACACTGATGGTGGTGGAAAAAGTGCCAAATGAAGAGGAAAAAGTCATCAAGGAAGTTGTAACATGCACGGAGTGATTAAAATAAAAAGAATCCCACTCTTTAAGGTGCAAAGTGAGTCCCCATGCAATTCTACATTGAAAATTCACCGTGCATAATGAGACATAGTGTCTCCAAGTATTTTTGCTAAATAAAGACACGCACACAAATTAAGTGATGAAAGTGATTTTATACCTCCTTATATTCCACTGAGAGGGACTTGAGAGGCTCATTTGCGGTTGATATATCTTTTTTTCTTGGCTCAAAGAATAAATTATATATGTAGGTACAACACAATACCCAAAAGAAGCTATTATAGACTCGTGGTTTTGTTCAATCTTTCTCTCTCCCCCGAGGCTGTGTTGTCATTTGCCGAAGGAATAGACAATTAAATAAATTTTGTGCACATTTTAAACTTACTTTTGCACATCATTACAACTTTGTTACAAGGGGCTATGCAGCATTATATTGCGGAAATTCGCAATGATTCCAAAAAGTTGCCATCATTTGTTGATTCATTTGAAACATTCATTAATTCTCTAGTGGGATTATTAAGTAGAAGAAGGATAAATTGGAAAATATAATACAACAAGTTTCCAGTTAGTACTTAATTGATTTCACTGCATGATCATTCCAAGAATGTTTGCAATATGCGAAGAGGGACAGAACAGGTGAATTAACTGCATATCTTTGTGCAAATTGTCATCATTTTTCAATAAGGACATGGCTATTAATCTGTAAAACAAATTGCACAGCTGACCCACACAGTAAAGGCCAATAATCATTGATAAATTGCTAAGATCTCTATATCAATGTGGGGTATTTTGTCTCGTGTAATTCTCAATGATTTATCTTTTCTGGTAGATTCTGAATTTTAATTTAATTTCTAGAATTAATTATGTATAGTTAATGATTTTATGATTTCATTTATTTTCATGATTTATTTTTATTTTTTCTTGAAATTTATTTTATTTTTCACTTTTAGAAAGCTCTTTTGAAGCTTCAAGATTTATTTTCTTTTTTTTAACATTTTATAATTTTTTTTTAAGTTCAGGCTGAAGTATAAGGTTTTAAAGAAGACTGTATTGAAAAACGTTTTACATGGAATATTAATACTTTAATGATTTTTTCTAGTTCAATTAGGCCTCAATTACTAGAGAACTTTGACTCACTTTTATTTTTACTTTTTAGTCTGATTGTTGGCTAAATATCCGTAATTAGAAAATTCTCAAAAACCCAAATTGAAGTTAATTTATTTATTTTGACACATTTGCATGTGTCAATTTGACAGTTTTGTTTGTTTTGACAGATGTCAGTTTTAAAAGATTTATTTATAAAATTCTTTAAGATTTAGTAGTTTCACAAGATCAGTTTAAATATTTAATTTTTTTTTAGATTGTAAGAATATTATAAAAATATTTAACAATTTTTAAACCTTTACTCATATTTTTACCCAGTTGTCTTATGAAGATAAATTTTTAATTAAAAATGATTTGTTTTGGCAATTTTCACAATTCTGACAGATTTGTCAATTTTGACAGATATGTCTGTTTTGACAGATGTCAGTTTTAAAAGATTTATTTTTAAAATTTTTAAAGATTCAGTAGCTAACGGCTAAAATCAAAGTGTAGTAAAGATTCAGTAGTTTCACAAAATCAGTTTGAATATTTAAAATTGTTTAGGTTTTGGGAACATTATGAAAATATTTAACGATTTTTAAACCTTTACTCATTTTTTACCCAGTTGTCTTATGAACATAATTTTTTTTTTAATAAAAAATGATTTGTTTTGACAGATGTCAGTTTCAAAAGTTTTATTTTTAAAATTCTTAAAGATTTAGTAGTTTCACAAGATCAGTTTAAATATTTAAAACTGTATAGATTTTAAGAACATTATAAAAATATTTAACGATTGATTGAACATAAATTTTGGCAATTTTCACAAATCTGACAGATATGTCAATTTTGGCAAATGCCAGATTAGTTCTAATATTTTTTAAATTATTTGATTTTAGAAATCAACATGAGAATACTTAAAAATTCGTTAAGACGTCCATTAAAATTTTTAATTTGACTATTTTCCAAACGTCAGTTTTTAATTTGAAATTATAAAACTAAATAATTCTAATGATAAATTCTTATCATCGAAATGGACTATTCTCAAGGCTACAATTGAGCCTGAAATAACTCTTTTTAGAAACTTAAATAGAGCTTAACAAAGATCAGTAATGATCCTCAATGAATAGCCCCCCTTGAATAATTTCATAAACTGTGTGGAATGTAAATAGTTGGTGTTCGTTTCTTGTGACATTGTTTTAGGACACATTAGTGCTACTTTTGTACAAGGCAACAATTTTATATTTTATCATATAAGAGACTCACTTTCTTACGTGAGAGAGTGGAAAATGTGTTTTGCTGCGATTGTTGCCAAAGTTAGGAGGCCCCTCTCCGTATGCATTGCCGCGATTGTAGGATAAAAGCCAGATTGTACGAGGCAAAAGTTTTCTGCCAGGAAGGTTGTGCGCAAAGTAAAGAAAAAATGAAAAATGGTGTGTTGGAGAGAACAACCCCCTGTGGTGAAAGAATGAGAGTGGTGTCTGTGTGATTAACTGGAAATGCATAATATATTAAAGTTTAGAAAAAGAAGAAGGAGGAAGGTAAAAATGAGCTTTCTTGCAAATTCTGCAGTAAATTTTATTCAACACACTATGAGACCACTTGTTGATCAATGGACGAAGTATGTGCGCTTTTTCCTGGCTGCTGTTTACCTACAAAATTTCTTCGCGCGCGACAACAATCACGATCAAGGAAAAATTATTTTCGTGTCCTGTGTGTGTCGTTTATTATCGAGATTTCGGACTTGTTTCACCCGCGAGAGAGTAAATAGTTTTCACTTCTATTGTAACACGAAGAGCTAATTGGATAAGTCGCGTTGTGTGTCGTTCAAAATTTCTCCCCCAAACTGGTCGCTTTTGATTTTTTTTTATTCTTTCTTTTTTTCTTTTACTCCTTCACATGAAATTGGGTGTAATGGAAACCTACGAATCTGCAGAGTGCGGAAATGTGGTTTGTAAGTTATTAAACTTCTGATGTAATTAATGTTGTTGTACCTTTTGTCTCCTTGAATTTCACAATATAAAGAAGCTGATCACAGAAGTGCACACAATATTGGCACGAGCAGGAGAAACCGGAGCAAAAGAAAAGAGACGTGTCGCCAATAAATATATATATTGGGTGGAGATTGGGAAATATTTTTGCGATCGTCACCATGCTATATAGTTGCCCCGTTTTTTCCGCGCACGCTCAATTATGTCAGAAGAATTGTGTTACATACCAAGGCAATGGACACATTGCGATAACTTTGAGGGGAATCGCTCGGTATCAAATTGAGTCACGACTTATCAATTCAGAGCTTTACTACTACCAATTTCTTGATTTAAAATCAATTTCCACCGGGTTGGAGGGCGGAGAAGGGGTTTTACAATGCGAAAATATGTTTTCCGTCAAGTTGGAGCAAAGTGACGCCTTCAGGGTGAATTTCTACAAGATTAATGGGTGAGAGATTCATATCGATGATCTCCCAAAGTAGTATCACTTTTAAGCCACAACATGCCACGGAAAAATCACATCATTGCACCATGCAGCGGATGGGATCAAGGGGTGTTTATCTGGCGAATAATTCGATATTTTTGGCGAATCTTAGCGAATCATACGAATCATTGGCGAATTAATATATACATACACCCTTTGATATCACTTAAAAAACAGTTTGTGCTTCGACTGTCGGTTTTACTGCTTTTCTAAGTACTAATTAAGTTGAAAAAGCACCACTTTATTTCTCAAATATCTATATAGAGGCGCTGGTTATATTTTCACACAATATCGCTTTTTTTTTTTCAAAAACCGATTATTCAACTGAAACTTCTTCTTCTTCTTTTTCTTCTTAGTTTTAGGTTATATTCGTTAAACAATAATACAAAATGTGGTTTTCCTGAAATTCGGCTTTTCCTGGGGATTAGGAACTTCATTTTTTGCTTCTTCATGGGTTGAGATGATTTTCCTCAATTTTCATGAGAAAAGAAAAAAAGAAGAAGATTCTATATCGATATTGAATATCGATATCGATATTATTTCAAAAATCAAAAAAAGGAAGAAGAAGAATTTTAGTGCTTATCGAAGTACAAAATAAGCAGTAAAATGTTCAATTTAGTACTTGAAAATTTGAAATTCTTTCAGTGATAGGAAGTTCCCACAAAGTGTTGTGAAGACGAAGTATATGATAAAGATGTAAAAAAGTGACAAACCTTATATATGTCCCCCCAGAGTGTTGTTTGACGAAGTATATGAATAAAATGTAAAAAAGTTATAAACAATAATCTTGATTTCCGGGTTTTTCTGACGAAAAACCCGGAAATCAAGATTATACATTTCACGTCGGTTAAAACAACAGCTAAAGTTATAAACCTTATATAAGTTCACACAGAGTGTTGTAAAGATGAAGTATATGATTAAAATGTAAAAAAGTAACAAGCCTTATATGGGTTCCCATAAAATGTTGTAAAGACGAAGTATATGATCAAAATGCAAAAAAGTAACAAACCTTTTTAGTAACCTTGGGGCTAATTCTGGCAAAAATATTTTCTTTTCTTTTCTTACAATTCGTGAGTTATAAGGTTTTTTGGCATTCTCACAAAAAAAACTTATAAATTTGTAAGATCTAAAAAGTTTCACAGTTCAACTTTTAGAACACGTCGCGAGAAACATTTTTGCTATAATAGAAAAGAAAAGGTTTTGGTATTCCGGCCGATTTTTTTCTTATAACTTGTAAGAAAATCTTACAAAATCATGTGTTTTATAAGGACCTGCCGAGGTGCTTTTTCAATCTTTTTGTGAATTTTGTGACCACCAAAGCATGATTCCTTATCATCATAGGCAACAATTGACTACTTTGACGGATACTTTACATGAATATGAGTGTTTGGAATTGTTTTGGGTTGTTTTTTAACAAAAACTTTTGTGAAATATGTGGAAAAAGTCTGACCATTTTTTTTGGGAATTATGCCAACGAATGTCAATACTTTCCAGAGACTTGGCCTTGAGGAAGATAATTAGATTATGCCTTCACGCAGGCTGCACTGAAAGATATTTCTGTATAGTGTAGATTAAAAAGCAAAAAGTTAGAGTACGAAAAGCCTTTTTATTTAAGAATATTAGATTCCCGACTTCATGCCTTTATGGCCATTCTGTAAAGCTCTGTTCTTTCACAAATGCTTCCAGCATCCCAGGATGGGATTCTGCTTATTAAATAAACATTTCATGCTGCCTGGGACTTGTCCGGGTATCTCTTCCCGGAATTTGTGGATGCTACAGAATGTCCAAAAGTTCCGGATGATTCAATTTTGCCCATCACAATCTAGATAAAAAAAATAAAAAAAAAAACTCTTTATCATGTAAAATGCAAAAATACTTTAATAGGGTTAAATTTTTACCAAAAATCCCGAATAATCCATTGTGTTTTGTTGATAAATTCACTTAACTTTAACCTCATTTTATTTGTTTACATTAACTTTTTTCACTTCGTCTATTTTCGGCATTTTCAGTTTCACTTCGTTTTTCAACGTTAACAGCGACATCTGTTTTCGACTTACAGTTTCGGAGGTCTGTTACTATAAAATAATGAAAAAGAAATTTTTGCTGGAACAGCAAACCTTACAAAATCCCTTGTAAGACGAAATAAATAGAAAATAAACGTCCCTTTTCAATAAATTTCCTGTAATAAAGTTCGATCCGAATTAATTTTATTTATTTTCTCAATGTCAAACGTCACAAATAGCGACATCTAGTTACGTTTTGGTGTTTTGAGGGGAATGTTCTAAAAAGGTGCTATAAAAGATTTTTTTTGCTGGAATACCAAATCTTACAAAATCCCTTGTAAGACGAAATAGATAGAAAAGAAAATATTTTTGTGAGAATAAGCTCCCTTATTCCGAATATTGGTGAATAAATCGAATCTTTGGTGAATAATCCGAAGATTTTCATTCAGATAAACACCCCTGGGATGGGATACTTTTGTGAATTTGGGATGCTGAAATGTTGATGAATTTTTTTCTCTTATAATCTTGTGTGTGCCCCATGCGTTTTTGAGTGTGAAAATATTTGGGATTCCCTCGAGGAGAAGAAAAGTTTCTTCTTTTTTAATTACATGCCTTCTCTCTTCATTTGCCTCAGCTCCGCGTACAATCTTTGACAACACACACTGTGTGAAAACATACCGAAAGAACAACGAAAGATATTCATGTTTTGTGGGCTTGTTTGCTTCAAGGTAGATTTAGTTAAATTTTATGATTTACAGACTTGAGATAGAGTTTTAAACTAATTGGGTGAGTTGATAAAAAATTGTTTATTGCGGTCGTTATATTCTAACAAGTTGTTGCATGAAAATTTTACGGAATTTTGTAATTTTTCTCTGCAAGAAAATTAGTAAAAATTACTTATAAAAACATAGTTTATGATAAAAATTTAGTAATAGCGGTGAAGGACGAGAAAATATGGTTTTCTTTTTTCTGCAGAACATGATGAAGGGTAAAAAAGTGTCCGAAAAATTATGAAATTCCCATAAAGTTATCATTTAGTGGCAAAAAGAAGTAAATTTTAGTATCTAGAAAATTTTCCAACATCTCATTAACTCTACATTCTTTTTTGTTGCTAAGAAGAAGTGGTAAGAGAAGACAGTTGTGACATTCAAATGGTAGGTAGTAAAAGTTTTCTTTCTTTTACCATTTTATATGCAAAGGAGGATAGAGTGAGATGGGGAGAGAGAAATGCATTATAAGCTGTGACTATATTCTCACATATGATGCGCAAATAAACTCAGCATAGTATTCATAGAATTCTGGAATGAATGACATAAATAGAAAATGCTTTAAAATCAACACCGGAGGGAATTTAGTCATTTGCAAGAAGACGATGGCAATGAATTTGTCACTGTCTCACATGGGAATGAATGTGGATGCTTCTTTATATCCAACTTTAGCCATTCATAATGTTTCAGGGTACTCAATTTCATTTGACTATGCAGGAATTTTCTTCACCATCGCACAATGCTTACAAACCTCCAGAAAGTGTCGTGATAGTTTATTGCAAGAGGTGGTACAAGAATCAATTTGAGTGCCTTGCGGGAGAACAGCATGGAATACAAGAAGTTAATGGTGCAATTGTGTGACTGTTGAATTAGCTCTAGTTGAGAACTAATCTCATGTGTCCTCAATTGTTGAAAAGAAACATTAAACATAGAATAAGGACGAATTGTTTAGACCTGTCATCCACGATTTACATTGCCTTGCTGACTACATTGAAATTATTTACTGTAATTTAATGCAAAATTGTGAATATGGCTGGGAAAGTTATGTGACAGCATAAATCCTTCTTTTCTTCAGATATTATGTTCATTGGGGGATACCTAGAAGTATTGGGATTATTTTTTGGCTGAAAATAGTATAAGAAACAAATATTTTAGGTTTATAAGAGAATCAGACTTGTTTTGCTCATTACCAGCGACGCTTTGCTTTATTTTTTTTTTAATAATATTTATTTGATAAAGGATTATAAAAATTGGAAGCTTCTTACACATTCTTGCGCATTTTTCTAATCAGTAAATAAATATTTTATCTTCACGATTGAAGCAGATTAACATTTACCAAACAACAAATGATTAGCATAACTTTTTTCTACAATAGAACTTTTACAAAAAAAAAAAAACATACAAAGAAAAAAACTTGCAGACAATATTTACAGAATAAATTTCCAGTGTGATAATTTTTTATGTCCTCCCTCGGTGTTCGTGCATGTAGTTTAATAATAAAATATATAGTGGAAAATGCTCTTTGGGGATAGAAGAAGTTAAAGCAATGGGGCGACGAATCTGCTCATGGAAAATTCTTCGTATACAATAAACAATCCATAAAATGAGCTTCATTCCTAAAAAAAGACACGCATCGTGTTACCAATAGACGTATTTTTCTACCTTTTTATTTTCCATTCGTACACACAGTGCAAATTAGCCAAGAGTGAAAAGAAAAGAACAAAGAGACATGAAGTTATAGTTGCAGAAGACAAAATAATAATTACAACGAAGAAAAATGATAAATTATTGATAAAACATGCAAGATTCTCCCGGCTTTATATTATTGTTATTCATTTTAATTACACGGTCACACAAATTCACAATTGACTGGACTTGTAATTTATGCCATTTTCCATTGATTCTCTTTTGTGCACGTGATTGCTGTGTGTTGTGGAGTTTTATATGGAAGCGAAGGGTGAGGCCTTAAAAGAATTACATTTATATTGTTGGAAGGCGCGTTACTCTGCTCTGGTTTTAGGGCAGAAAATTTTTCGTGAGGGGCAGGAGTGACTCATCGTTGTATATCAAAAAAGATATTGTTTGGTTAATATCACTGTCAAGAGGGTGCTTTGAAAGTTGCTCAAAGTGTGCATTCTTTTGAGGAAGTTTGTCAAATAAAAACGTCACTCCCACGACCTGGATTAAGTTTGAATTTCCCACTTAACAACTTCATGGATCGTTGGGAGTTATTTTTGTTTTAATTGGAAATAAATGTTTTTTTAGAACTCTTGTACAAAATCGTGGAATATAATACTTGTAAAGGAGTTTATTCACTGCAGTGTCATGAAGTTAATGAAATCAGAGGACCAAAAAAAATATTCAAAAAGGCTCAATAAATTTTATAAATTTTTTAAAGTAAAGTTGGGGAAGATTTGCCCAAAATATGCAATAGCCACGCCCCCATTCTATCTTATAGCTTCCGTTTAAATGTATAAAACTTATGCCTCATGTGTTTCTTTCGATTTTTTTTTAATAAACGATCTTTCTTTAAGTAAAAGGAACAATTTTGAAACACACGTTTATGCTTGATACGAATTATTAATTAAGTCGCATCAAGCATATGCATCATTGTTAAAATTTTGTATCTTTTTCTCGATTAAAGATTGTTTATTTTGAAGAATAGATAAGAAACACACGATCCATTATGAATAAATTGAATTTTTATTAAATTTAGTGTCTCGGCAGTAGAATACAATACACGACTACATGCATATGCTTCATGCATTTTAAAGGTCGTTTGATTTGTGTTCATTTCATAAATAATTCTTCCTGTATTTTTCCTTAAATTTTAGAGAAAAATAAATAATTCTTTTTAACTTCTTTCCAATGCTTTTTAAGGTCTCTAAAAAATTAGATGTTTTTTTTGGAGTACAAAATGGCATGAATAAAAATGAACAGACTCCTTTTCAAGTATATTTTAAAATTAATTACTTTTTTAATTTAATTAATTTTCCAAATTAAATAGAACAAAGAATCACCCTGTATAACAACGAAAAAAAATCCAATTTCACATTGCGTGAATTCAATTTTGTGTGTGGAAATGTGATATCTTCACTGGTGAAGAAGACATATAGAAACTTTATTTTCTTGTAAGCCAAAAGACAGTGAAGAAAAAGAAATATAATTGAGGGGGGAACAAATACAAGTTTTCGTTGGAATGGAAAGAAAATCCGAAAAAATGAGATTATTAACCCACAAGAATCGACCTTTTGGTTTTTTTTTCTTTTCATTTTTCTTATGCCTATAAATTTGTCCAATTTGAAACAAATGAGGCGACAAATGTTATTAATGAGCTGAGGAAGGTAATAAAATGGAAAATTGTGTCAATGTAGGAAGAGTAAAGAGCCCATCAAACGGGAAGATTTAGGGTGTGATGTACGATAAAATGAATTGTATAGTCAAAAAATTATTCGACAGGAAGTAAAAAATTATCACAAAATCCCCTATTTGCGACTCTCACGCACGTTTCATTTTTTTTTTGGTGATGATATACGAGTTGGAGATGCCATCACGGAAGCACACGCAGCATCACCCACAATAGTTAATAAAATATAATAAAAATTCATTGAAGATGTGAACATGTGAATTTGGCTGTAGGTAGTTTTTCCTGACATGTTGCACGGGGCATGAGGAAATGCGTTGTGGTGTTTATTTAACAGATTTCATCATAATGTGGCGAAAAAAATTCATTTTGTGTCCATTGGCGAGAAAACAAGCGTCAAAAGATCATTTTTCACATTTTTTATCTCTGTCACAAAAAAGTCATCTCTTAGGGTTTCGAATTGTTTTCATGTAAGTTCTGTGAATGATTTTCACAAAGAGAGTTGCATATTGTCATGATGGGATGACACCTGAGCATAAAATATTGCTTTGTGTGTGTATTTAAGCTGCAGAAGCTTGAATGCTGCTGCAAAAGTCACAGAAGCCAAAAATGCTATATAATTGATTTGACGACGATGAGACGCCCAGAGAAAGCTTCTCCTCTTCAAGAAGGTGTTTTCCAACACTGCTGTCAAAATGCAATGAGGAATCCCAATGGGATGCTGAAAGGCATGTCGTCTAGCTGCAGAAGAAATTTGTTTGTTAAAACCACCCGACAATGCACCTTGCAAGCAATGTCTTCGCCTCCACGCAGCTGCTGTGGAGTTTTATTGTCAATACTTGTGCACCAAGTAGCTTTGGGAGTAATTGAAATTATTATTTGTCCAATTGATTCAACATGATTTAATGTAGACGGTAATTGGAGGTACATGCTGAGAAATGAGGAACGTTTTTTCTCCATTGCTTTTGCATGTTGATTGGCAAGGTGCACACAAACTCTTGGACTGTTTTGACTCTCTGCAGATGGCTGCTGCACACACGACCTTCATTAGAAAGCAAGAGTTATTACATACCAAATAATCATTTTATAGTTCGTTTATGTAATTAAGTCTGTGGGAAAAGTCTTTTACCCAATAAGAGACCCTAAAACAGGAAAGAAAGTTTACCTGCATGTCCCGTAATTGGAGTAAAATTTTGCCATTTTATGTAAAATCAACATGGAATTTTTCAACTTGTTCATCCTCACTGTCTTCACCAAAAGGGGTGATCAACTGTTTATTTTTTATGGCAGGTTTAATGAATCTTTTCTTTTTTCAATTAGTAAATAATCTGTAAAACTTTTAAGCCTAATTTAGCTGTGTTTCTTTCAGACACAGCTTTTGTGTACCGAGCAAAATCGAAAGTCGTCAGATCGGGCTCAAACTTGGGATGAGCACGAATTAGGGTCCCCACATTCCAAAAAACGTATGCGCCAAAAATTTTTTTTTCCGGCCGTCCGTCCGTCCGGCCGGCCGTCCGGCCGGAACCTATTGCTATATTGCAAGAGAACGGTAATAGATAGAGACTTGCGGTAAACGGCAAAGTTTAAATATCGACCGGAAGACATCCGATTATGAGGTCAAATCCACCCCCCCTCCCCTCCGTCCGCCATTTTGAATAACCTCAAAATTTTGTTTTCGCTATATCTCAGCCGCTATTATAGCTAGAGGTCTGAAATTTTGATATGTTGTAGGGGCCATCAAGACCTTTCCAACGATACCTCATTTTCGAAAATCGGTCAAGCCGTTTAGTCAATATGGCCGCTACAATTTTTCATCGAAAATCGACCATAACTCGAAAACGGCTTGACCGATTTTGATCAACCCGGGGTCAAATGAAAGATCTCAACAAACCCTACAACTCTCTAGAACATCCGAAGTTTCAAAAGTGACCGCTAGGGGGCCAAAAATCGAAAACAAAATTTTCGATGAGTTTTCGATGAATATCTCGAAAACGGCGACATAAATTTTTTTCATTTTTTGATATGTTGTAGCTGACCATATTATCTAGCTTCATGCCAAAAATGAAGAAAATCTATGGATCCGTTCTCGAGATATAGCCTTCCAAAGTTGGCATGTCATATCTCGGGTTCTACAAGTCCGATCTTGATCAACTAAAGCGCAAATGAAAGGTTTCGTGAAACCCTACAAATGTCTAGAACATTGCAACTTCGAGAAATGACCGCAAGAGGCGCTAAAATCGAAAACAAAGTTTTCGAAAATTTCGAACTCGAATTTTTCGAAAATGGCGACATAAATTTTTTTCATTTTTCGATATGTTATAGCTGACTTCAAGACCTTTCAAACAAAAAAAAATTTATGAAAATCTATGGATCCGTTCTCGAGATATGGCCTTCTAAAAATTTATTAGCGTATGACTTTAATACTATTCCAGACTTTGCGCGTATTTAAATTAATTCGCGTTCTAGTTTGCTCTCACAAAATTGGTACACTGAAAGAAACACAGCTCCCGTAAGCTTGGTCAGCTTACCAGTACATTTTTTTTACAGAAGTTTTCCTAGTAGTCCTAGGATTTTATAAAAGTTTTCTAATTCGATTCGTTGATTTAAAAAGCTTCCTAATTTAATTTCGAAATTGTCTGCTTAAGACTTCGCTATGATTTATTAGAATATCAAGAAATTAATCACGATGGAGGCGCCTGGTGGTAAAGGAACTAAGCTAAACTTTATTGAAATCTTACCGGAATTGGTAATAAAAAAAAAATGGAGGACTGCAGTCATCCAAAAGCGTCAGCTTAGAAGACAGGTAGATCAGCCTAAAAGCTTTCGATGTTTCTGTGTGCTTTTACTTCAGTTTTAGTTCGTACTTCGTGAAATCTTAATTTTTTGTTGACTGATCCACCATCTCCTTAATTGAAGCTTCCGGAAAAACGTTTTCCTTCATTTCCTTATAAGAATCAAACACAACTAACTTCCTTACAATGGAGGCGCCTGGTTAAAGATAAATCTTCTCTGTGAATTAAGTTAAAACAGTAGAAACACTCCTTAACCCCTTTCAATCATCAATTAAACGCCCCTTTGTTGAACAACAAATCCAAAGAAGTTTAAAGTTTAATTCTTCTCTGAATGTTCAGGTGGAAAATGTATACATTTTTCCTTCATTACAATTGTGCATGTGAATAAATATAGAAAATTTCTCTCTGAAGCTCTCAATTCTCATTTAATTTTATTATATATGTATCAAAAACTCACCAGCAAGTAATATCCATCCTCAGGTGCATTTATCAAAGAAGTCAAACAAGAAGATATAAATTTAAACAGTTTCCCCAGAGTCAATTTCAAAACAATTAAACTGATCTCTCTGGGCGAAGAGAGTTAGATAAAAAGGAAGTAAAAAGTGGAGGAAGAAAGAAAAAAGAACTAAAAGCGAGAATATGTGTAAAATATGTGTCTTTTAACAAATATTTTATGGTCTAATATTTAATTATTTGATCTACAAGTGAATGGCAGTGCGGTGAAACAAGTCATCAAGCTGGTGTAACAAAGATGAATTTAGTACCGTGTTTTGTTAGTTAAACTATCATTTGAATTTAGAGTATAATTGGGGAGACATAAATTTCGGATCAGTTTCTTCCATCGCTTTGTGACGGCATCGTGTCATGTTTTTAATGTACTTTTGCACCGTCCGGTTGGGGGTTATGCAATAAATTGGTTTTGGTTGCCGAAGGAGGAGTGCATAGCACATGGTGTGAAGCCCATATAAGAAGCCATTGCAGCAATTGACCATAACACTGTATCAATGTGATTACATTGGCTGAGGCAGTGGAGTTGGTTGTGTTATGTGTACTTCTTAATGGAGGTGTCTGGCCGCAAATAGAACTAATTGAATTAAATGCAAGGTGATCAATGAAATTGCAATGCAATTTACACGTTAGTCACTTAAAGGTCTCCCCTCGTCATTCGTCGCGTATGGCTATTTGGTGTATGAAGATCAAAGAGCAAGGAACGAGAGATGCCATTGTGTGTACATTTCGCACCTTGATGATGGCTCTCTGAAGAGTCCGCAAAGAGTAGTTGGATGATTGAGAAAATATTACTTTATTCAACATTGAATCTGTCCCGCGATGAAGATGACTATTGTATTTGATTTCTACCGAGTTTTGCTCTCTGTATAAGTTCTGCTTCAGGGAAGGAGGAACGGTAACAAGAATAAATTGGATAATGTAATCTCAATGCTGATGACCTGACAAATATTTCGGAAGAATAGCTAACAGAAGAAATTTCAAATCATTCTCATAGCGCAAAGTTTTATAAGATTGCTCAAGGAAAAATGGAGTATCTCTCGATGGCATCACATTGCAAGTTAATGTGATGATATACGCATTGTTGTACAAGAAGTAATTCACATGTTTTCCTCTTAATCATCAGCTTTCATTCTCAAGTACGTTACGTTGCTTTTCAATGCACTCGATCTTGTTTACTTTTCCTGGATGTCGAAGATGATGGGATGAGAATGTGTTTGTGGTGTTTGAAGACGTGATATATAAACTACTGTAGATACTTAAGAAAAATTGTTAGAGCTTTGAGCTTTTTGTTATTTTTCTTTAAATTTTGAGTAGATAAGAATCGAAAGATTTAAAAGAAAATCAACAAGTCATTTGAAAAGAAAAGGAAAATTCTCGGGTAAAAAAGACAAAAACTCTGACTAGCCGGAAGATTAGAACCTATGACTTTAGGGCGGAATTCACTACTCAATCGAGCTTAAAATTTTAAGTCGGTGTTAAAGTGATATAAAATAAAATAAAATAAAATAAAATAAAAAAAAGACTTAAATTTATAACTTTCTTGCTCCCTATTCAATGCAATTTAAAACAAAGGGTGTCAGATAAACATCTAACGAATATCTTGGTTTTTTAGGCGAATCATCCGAATATTTCTGAAGATCTGAATATTTGACTTCACATGAATATCTTTTGCTAAAAACCGATTAACCTAAAATAGAATATAATCCAAATACGTATTTAGGAATTTTTGGTTTGAATCTAGTCTTTTTTGGAGTTCAATTTACTACTTTTCCGTTTGAATTTACTCCTTTTAGCTGTGATTCTTTTTTTTTTAAAGAAGCACAGATTCTGTGTAGACTCTTAAATGCAATTTTAGGCTTTAATAATTTTTTTTTTAAAGTCTTATTCTTTAATCTCTATAGTTTTGGAACTGAAAACCACGTATTTATCGGTTTGAATTTATTCTTTTTTTGGGTTGAATTTACTATTTTTTGGTTTAAGTGTTTTTATGTTTGAATTTAACATTTTTAGGCTTAGACTTGTATTTGCATTTACTTGGCAAATCATCCGAATATTAGCGTATAATCCGAATATTTCCTAAGATCCGAAAAATGTCGTCCAGATAAACTCCCCTTTATTTAAGATTTACTTTTAATTAAATTCACGTTCTTTAATCAGAAAATCTTACATATTTTCCAGAACAACTCAGGAAAATCCATGACCGACTTAAAAAAAAACTGACCTAAAACCTTAAAACCGACTTAAAATTTTAAGATTGAGTAGTGAATTCGTCCCTTAGGCTTGTTAAAGTTTATGTTTTAACCACCCATCACATTGAATAATGCTAACAAATTATAATTAAAGAAGTAAAATTTCATATTTTCTTTAAAGAAAAATTTAAAATGAACTTGAAATCTTCAAAAAGAAAATAAAACCACGAATAAATCGATTAACTGCCAATGAGCTTTTAAAGCTCATAAACAGACAGAGTCTATTTCAGGGATCGTCTTTAGCCTCAAGGCTTCACAAGCGAAAGGATTAGTGAAAGTTTCCTTATACCTCTATAGCGTGCTATGGTGCACTAAAATTAAAACTAAAAGACGAAATTTCAAATTCTAATTGCTCAATTTTATTTCTTCAAAATGACAGGCTTTAAAATTTTTTTATAGCCATAAATCTACTAAATGGTATGTAATGGTATCGTATATTGCAAAGCCCCACTTGCAACTGCACTATAGACAAGCCCCTGATTTTCAATTGGTTTATTTGATGTAAAATATTCTTTTTTCGGTGTGTGACAACATTTCATAAAAGTAGAACCATAAATATGTCCATTTGTGGAATTTAAATACAAAACACAGCTTGACAGCTTCAAAAATCATTCAAAAGGAAATACAGAGTGCAAATAAGCTCGTAAAATTCTTTGATATTTTTCATATATGGTGTGTGAAAAGGTAAATATTGCTTGATTTTGCTATTTTTGGTTTGGTGGGAAATTTGCATAAAATATATTTTAATGTTTATTTTGATTGATTGGTGTGTGAGTAAATTGAGAAAATAATAAACAAAAAGGGTCCATTCGCATGGGAATGTTATACATATATTTTGAATATGAAATGTGCGACTAAAAGCCCATAAATATTTATGAGAGAATTAATCTATATCCAATGATTGGGTCGTGTGAATTGGATAGGTATTTTGGGGCGGGAGAAAGGGTGGAAGTTTAAGAGGTTGAAAAAAGAAGAAAAGTGCAAGAGGAAATGTCTCTACGTGCTGAATGAAGAGAGTGGGATTGAGTTGTTGCAAATGCAAAAATCCTCCGTGTGGGAGAGACTCTGTGGATGCGGAGATTTGACCACCTGGGACAATTACTCTCCTCAGCGCGTTGGTCAATTCTTCGGTGGATCGTTCGAGTGTGGAGAGATGCTTCCGACTGTGTGCTCTATAGAGCGATCGATGTGAGTTGTGTGGCAGATAGTCTGTTGGGTGTTGAATTGGCAAAAGCGCGCCACAGTGTTGAGTCATGGTTCAGTGACTACATTATATCGTGTGTGGAAGACTCAGCTGGTGATGTCTGTGCTGGATGTTTTTTTTCTTCCTCTGTGCAAAATAGAAGCGTTTTTCACAATTTATTAAATAATAAATAAAAACAAAGAATTCTCTAAATGTGCATCATCTATAAATAAAATACCAACAGCGGCACTCAAAGAGGTGCATTTGCAAGAAAAATTTCCCGCATTTGTGTGCAAAAGAAGGATGATGGAAAAATTATAAGAATGGATGAGCGCGGAGAAATTCTACGTTGAGATGATTAAGAATATTTTATTGTGGTGAAAATGTAGTAAATTCTACCGTATTGTGAGATTACAGAGATTACGCGTGGAAGCCGCCTCTTGTGCATGGTGAGTTGAGTGAAAATGGTCAAATTCGCGGAAATAATTGCAAAGAACGTCGTACAAATTGTTCATTGTCTTCTTCACGCTAAAAAATGTACACGGAGATGAAGGAGAGTGATGTAGATTCATTAGTTTAAGCCGTAGGGGAGACCGGGGTAAAAAAAGTCTATTTGCATAAATCCTTATCTGCAGGATTTCCTAAGGGCAAGAAATTTTCCTCAATAGGTCATTTTCATAGGAAATTTTCTGGCCTAACTTTGTCTCAGATTTCTTTTCTCTATCTCGTTGGGAAATATGAGATTTCGAGCTTTCTCTGAACCCTTCCGTTTCTGTATTTTTTTTTTAACTTGGCGCCAGCCACCATTTACACCAGCGGGGTAAATAAAGTCAGTGGAATTTTTCGACGTTTCCAATGATTTTCCAACCGAGAGATTGATAGTAGTTGATAGCTAAACTTTTCAACTTTTGATCCGCGACAAGGAATTTCACTTTTATAACCACTAAAACAGAGAATTTTGAGATTTTCTCAATCACGCAATTTTGCAACAAATAGTTAGGAGATATGACAAAAATTTTGTAGTTCCATATGATTTACATTGGTTTACTATATTCACTCCAAGGGGCATGTTTTGATTCAAACAATCACGTTGTGGCTTCATGAAGGATTTTCTTCCGGAGTCTCTCTGAGGATTAATTTCTGACTCACTATTCTCCATTTTTTCTTCTTATTTTGAGGTTATAAAATAAAAAAAAAATTAGGGTGTCCAAAATTGACAATAATTTCAAATTACAGCAGAAAAAAAATACAATGAAAATAATTCAAAATACACTATTCCAAATAAAGTTAAAATAGTATATTACAAAAAGTAAACACAAATTCGTTTTGTATACTTTTTACTATACTAACTCGACTTAGTATAGTATATTTTCCGACCCTTGAATTGGTCAGAAAAATCTTTAAAAGTTAGTAAAAAAAAATACACATTGGTAACGTTTTTTACATTAACCCTTTAACGTCCAACGTGAAACATAAAAACATTGAAACATGCGCTCTTTTATCACGATTTTTATTCTATGAATTTTTTTAGAGGATTTTTCTCACTCAGAACGTCTTCTTTGACCCCTTATGCGTGAGTTTGATGCATTTGTAATATGGAAAAACAATTACATTAATAAATAATTGAAAAAATAAAATGTTTCACGTTTGGGTCAGCGTATGACCCAAAAAACCTTAAAGGGTTAACCCAGGTAGTAAGAAAAATTATGAAATTAGAAAATCGCTGAAAGAAAAGTTTCGGAGAACGATTTTCCTCAATACACAAAAGTTTGGGAAATGGGCTTAAAAGTTTATTTTTTTTTCTCCTTAACTATTGCTCGGATTATCTCCAAATTGCAGCCAATTATTAAAGGTTGATGGGGCTTTCCACCATAATTTTTTCAGATTTTTCCGAATTATAACTTGAGAGAAATTGGCATTTGAAAATTTTCCACTGGCTTTTTTAACCCCAATCTCCCGTATAGGAATTCTTTTAAACTTTCTGCCTTAAAAATCCCGCATTCGCGTATTTCATAACATACACAAAAATCCAAGCAAAAATCAGCGAGTGATGGTACACCAAGCCACATACGGTGGATGGTAAATTGTACACAGAGAGACACCACCATCAAATAAAAATTCCACCTTAATTGGATTTTGCAATGATCACCATCTTTCACTTGCAAAAGAAGTGTCTTGAAAAGAAGTTTCGTTGTGTGGCCATTTGATAGACCGGAACCGCGTGAAAAGAGACTCCCGTTTTGCAAACTGCGAAGGGGGTCTCTCCTATACCAATCAATAAGAAATAGTCTTTCTCTTTGCAAAATGATACACCACGTACCTGCATGCAAAAGGTATAAAGTTTTTAAATTGAAAGTGATTTGTGCGTCAAATACGAATTTTATCTGCTGCTGCGGTAGCCTCCAACAATTTTTACCTTCTTCACCGTTGCTCCGCATTGCAATAAATGAAAAGCTCCCAATGCTATGTGTGTAGTGATCCACGAGAGAGAGAGAGAATATGTCTCGATTGCATGATCATGTAAAAGAAACTCATGGAACATGGGTGGTGTGGTGACCACAAAGTGGGTGGATGCATAATAAATGACCAGTATGACTGAATTTTCACTCTTATTCGATGTGTTACAATCAAATCGTGATACCCCGAGCATAGGCCTTTCGTGTACTTTATTGAGGAAATTGAATTAATATCGCGCGCTACCTTTCATTCCCATCATCGTGCAATAATCCATACGATTAATGGGAAAATATTTACGATGTGACAGAATATCTCGCACCGTAACTCTTCTCTTATGCATGTACGTACAATCAGGGAAATGCAAAAGAGATCCTCTCACAATGTGATCTTGTATTGGCGGGAAAAGCATCGAGATGATTTTTGCATAATTTCTAGAACAATTGCAAACAGAAAACAAGAAATAGTTATACCTTTTATTGTTTTGTTGTGTGCAAATTCACATCTCTTCTTTTTCAGCTGAAGAAGCTTTTATTTTCTCAATAATAGGAGGAAAGTTGTTTTGAAAGTTCTTACATGTACCTTAAGTGGATGAGATAACTACGATGGGATGATCATTCTATGCGTTTTTGTAATAATAATTTATTGATCGAATTGCGATCGAAGAAAATCATTTTTTCTTTCATTTTTGAGGTCGATTCAGTCAAAAATATTTTCTTTTTTAAAGCTATAAAGCTTAAAATCTTTTTTAAAAGTTCCTCAAAAGCTTTTTTATTTTATAACACGACTAAGGAATGAAAGAAACAGTCAAAATCTTGAAATAATGAGGTTGATTATTTTAAAAATCTTTTCTTTTATTTTCTAACAAATTTTGTTGTTGTAAGATTTGCGCAGTTACTGTTTTTAAATCAATCTACTGTTGTAAAAGAAAAACAAAAGATTTTGTTATTCTAGAAAACAATCAGAAAGATCTTTAGATGGCACTGCAAATGTAATTTTCCTTTAAAATACGATTTAGATTAAAAGTTTTTTCATAAAATACTAAAAATCTTATAACTGACGATTTTTAGGAAAAGATTTTGTACAGAATTGACCTTTTTTATAAAAATTGTTGATAAACTCAACATACTCAAGAATATAACGCTAAGACAGCGTAAGACGCGAATTATGATATATTATTCTAGATTTAAAAAATGAAATAATAGGTTTTATTTAGCGACCAAGAAACTCTTGAAATTCGCTTAAATTCTTGAAATTTCAGTAGGGGAGAGCGGGGTTAAAAAAGTCACTTAAGGGTTTAGAAAAAGCTCAAAATATCATATTTCCCAAACAGATAAAGCGAAATGTATAGCTCAATTTCTTTAGGAAATTTACTGCCCTACAACTCTTTCTCAGATCATTTTATTCTATCTAGCTAGGAAATATGATATTTTAGGCTTTTTCCAAACCCTTAAGTGACTTTATTAGCCCCGCCCTCCCCTACATAATTCAAAGAATAAAGAATTTGATTGATTTAGCTGTGTTTCTCTCAGTTTTGATTTTGATTTCACAGATTTATTAATAAAAAGAAAGATAAATAAGATTTTTTTCCAAAAGATTTCTTGTATTTTTTCTATTGAAATCATTTTGACACTAGATATCGCCACTAGCAAATACAGCCCTCTAGTGGAGAAAACAGGGGGTAGACAAAGACTCTATTTCCATAGGAATTCACTGCTCACTCGCTGAGACACCCAGGAAAATGCTTCAATTGTAAAGTACCTGACAATGAGATACCAATTGTCATAGCCAGGTACTACGATTCAGACTTATGGGATGGGGTGGGTCCGTCCGTACGACCCCATGGCCCACGAGCAACTGAGCCAACCGTACTAGGGTGGTTGGGAGAGAGAGTCACCTTAAGACTCCCGCCAACCCCACACACATAAGCCATCCTATACCATGACAGTTAGTACCAGCGGTACTACACAATCTGAAAAAAAATCCACCACCACTGGATAGATAATTTAATATTCTATCGATTGATAGCTTTTGAGGGGTGTCTCACGAAGATTAATGCACTAAAACTGATTTTAAAAATTTTGATGCACTTTTTGGAAATAAAGTGACGTCATTTTCTTCCTTTAATTTCTCTGCAAACCGTCCGCCATTATTTGCTGTGTTCGGGTAAAAAAGGGCTTTGTCTACCCCCTGGGAGAAAACGTTCTAAATTTCCTATTATCAATTTTTATTTTTTTGCTTAAGCTTGAATTGATTGATTACACGAAAAGACGGATTTTTCTGTTAATGTCGTCAATTAAATAAAGCAAAAACTAACTCATAACTCCTGAAAACTATCAAAATAATTTTTTAAAATGAAGAAAAAGAAATAAAAAACCATAACTAACCGTAGTTCGAACCAGGGTCATTTGCATGAGAAACAAGTGTTCTACCCATTGCACTAAAATCTCCATATTAATGACACTGTCAATTGTTATATTCTATATAATAAAATGTCTCTAAAAATGCCTTCTTTTTAGCACCTAGAGTGCCGTCAATAGTTGGCAAAAATTGCTTAATGATTAATAGCCCCTAAGGGGGAATACCTTTTGCAATTTTATTGCTCGTATTTCAATGCATATCCCCTTAAACGTCATTCATAAGGCTTTTTATCACTAATCTCATCACTTTTCTCCATTCTATGCTTGTTGGGTTATTTTTTTTCTACCCCTCCCTCCCTCTCTCTGCAGTAAGTTATGTACAACAAGGGTCTATTAAGAATTTTATTTGTTGAAAATGTTGATGAGCATTGTGCAGAAATTTTCCAACTTGCAAACATGAGCAATAAATGTACCGATATGTAAGAGAAAGAAATTGTTAGCAAGCAACTAAATATACATAATTTTTTTTTCACTCGTATTTGGCCCCATGTGAAGTTGGGAGGAAAATTAAAGACGGGGGAAAACGGAGCGAGAGAGAGATGTTGTGAGAGATGCGCTAAAGAGTAGCAACAAATTGTTAATATGATAAAATATGCCGCGGTTTGCATGCAAATCTCCCTCGTGAACAGGTTTGCAACATCGCGCGATCTTTTTGTTCCTCTGCGCTCGTTTTCTGGGTCTCCGGCAGCCGCCTCATTGAAGCCTTCAAACGCATCTCCCAATTAAACTGCTCATCGAATTGCAATGTGGCATGAATTATGCAATGACGAAAATTATATATGAAAAATTTATGGTATTCGATTGGTGCTCACTGATAACCACTGCCAAGCCATGTGTTGTGTGCCTGTTGCATGCTTTTCTCAATGTCTTTTCCTCACATGCAGCACAACAAAGTGGCAACACGATGTTCGATGGTGAAGGAAATTTTTCTCAAGTAGTTTTCGTTTTGTTCTTTCACTTCTTTTGGAATTTTCTTTGGATGGTTTGTGGAAGTGGGAGAGAAGGGAGATAGAGAAAAAGTCATAAATTTTGAAATATTTTCTAAATTTGTAAACTTCGCTCCATCTCATCTTGTTTGAAACTTCCTCTTTTTATAATCTCCACAACGGATGCTCTTTTAGGTGGATGGATGAGCACTTAAAATTTCTATGGACATCCGAATGTGTGGATGTTACACACAAATTAATTGCCACAAGAGATTTGTAAAGGAATTCAATTTGATTGTTTGTCAAAATATTCAAATTTTAATTAATTAAGAATTAGTTTTTTCAGTAAATTGAGTGAGTTTCCGTTTGGTGTTAAAATGCGATTTATTACTTTCTGGAATGTCCTTTCAATGTAATATTTTAACATATTAGAAGAATTTTTTTCTTGGGGTTCTTGTTCTTTCTGAGGTTTATCTCTTGTCAATTAATTAGAGAAATAGAGAAAAATATTAAGAAGTTTGAAGGATTTTGATTGTGGTGAAGAGTTTTGATTTGAAAGGTTTTTTTTTTAAAGGTTTTTTTTTTAAATCAAATTAAATATCTTAAATTAATTCCTCAACATTCATTCAATTTTTGATCAAATATTGATCAATGCTGTACTACAATTCAATTGTTTTTTATTTAATTTTTCCAGCTATAAATTATCTAAATTGAAGAATTTTTTAAAAAGAACTCTAAAAAACATTTTCTTTGGTCGATTTTTGCCTTAAATCAATTCCTCAATATTCTTTCAAATTTTGATCAAATATTGATCAATTCTGTTGTTATACTAAATTGATTTTTATTTAAGTTTTTTTGGCCAACTACATTTTGTTTAAATTAAAGATTTTTTTGAAAAAAATGGTAAAAATCATTTTATGTGGTTGATTTTTGTCTTAAATAAATTCCTCAACATTCATTCAATTCTTGATCAAATATTGATTAATTCTGTTCTAATTCTAAATTGTTTTTTTTTTTAAATATTTTTTGCCAACTGTAAATTGTCTAAAAGGAAGAATTTTTTGAAAAAATTAAAAAAAAAACATTTTTTGTCCATTTTCGTCTTAAATTAATTCCTCAATATTCTTTCAAATTTTGATCAAATATTGATCAATATTGTTCTAAAATTAAATTGTTTTTGATTCAATATTTTTTTTGTTAACTATGAAATTGTCTAAACTGAAGAATTTCTGAAAAAAAACCATAAAAGAAACATTTTATTTGGTCGATTTTTGTTTTTAATTAATTCCTAAATATTCATTCAATTTTTGATCAAATATTGATCAATTTTGCTGTAATATAAATTATTTTTTATTTAATATTTTTTTTTTGCCAACTACAATTTGTCTAAAAATAAAGAATTTTTTGAAAGGAACGGTAAAAAATATTTTATTTGGTCGATTTTTGCCTTAAATCAATTCCTCAATATTCTTTCAAATTTTGATCAAATATTGATCAATTCTGTTCTTATACTAAATTGATTTTTATTTAATATTTTTTTTGCCAACTACAATTTGTCTAAAAATAAAGAATTTTTTGAAAGGAACGGTAAAAAATATTTTATTTGGTCGATTTTTGCCTTAAATCAATTCCTCTATATTCTTTCAAATTTTGATCAAATATTGATCAATTCTGTTCTTATACTAAATTGATTTTTATTTAATTTTATTTTTGGCCAACTACAATTTGTCTAAAAAGAAAAATTTTTTGAAAAAAACTAAAAAAAAAACATTGTATTTGTTCGATTTTTATCTCAAATGAATTCCTCAACATTCATTCAATTTTTGATCAAATATTGATTAATATTGTTCTAATTCTAAATTGTTTTTAATTTATAATAATTTCCCACTTATAAAATATTGTCTAAATTATAGAATTTTTTGAAGAAAAAAAAACCGTTAAAAAATTTTTTTAGGCCTAAATAGCAACATTTGACATGTTTCGCAAACTATACGCTTCAATAAATTTTGTAAAGTTCTTCCAACATACTTTTTCTCACATTCACATATTTTTTTTTAAATCGATGATGACAAAAGCACCAAAAATCTTTTATTTAAATTTTATCAAAAAAGTCTTCAAATCTTTAACAACTTTTCTCTATTTTGTTTTCAGATTTGCGCCGATTCCCCGTGGAGGGAGAAAACTTCTGCACAAAGGCGGAATACAATGGATTGTTTTGGGGTAAAGAGAAGCCGAATTTAAATTGAAATTAATCAAAAATCTGTGTCTCTCACCTCAATTGCACCACATATATTGGAATTAAATAGACTGACTTTTTGCCGTAAGGGAGAGGCTTGTTGCAGAAATTGCCGCCTTTTTGAGGTAATTACAAAGTGTTTGCTGTGTGCAATTTTCTTTCTCTTTATTCCATAAATCTCACATTGATGCGAATTTCCACATCAAAGTTATAGATTTCCAATTGAGGAAAATTCATAGTTCCCACTTTGAAGGAATATTGCCCAAGGCCTATATTTTTCGGCAAAATACACACAGAAATTCTTCAAGAGGAATTCCATGTAAAAAAGAAAATGAGAGGATTTGGAAATAAATTTCAGCACTATACTTCTTTAACCCACTAATTGACATACTTCAGGTATATGAAGGCATTTTTTGTGGTGTGGAAAAGATGTGGGTTGGTATTAATTTTTTGTTATTGTAGATCTTTCTGCTGGTAAACCAGAAAGGGAGGAAGAAAGCAATAAGAAATCCAACGGACAATCTAAGTCATTAAAACGGAAGAAGAACTGAGCAGAGAGGAAAAAAAAAGCTCAAGAATCTGCACAAAATCCAAACGAGGTATTTTGATCTCTTTCATTTACAGTGTGTTTGTGATTCATACTGTTGGGAGAGA
Organism: Lutzomyia longipalpis; assembly: GCF_024334085.1. NCBI lineage: Eukaryota > Metazoa > Arthropoda > Insecta > Diptera > Psychodidae > Lutzomyia > Lutzomyia longipalpis. The sequence continues at coordinate 10,193,428 of NC_074707.1, read as the reverse complement.
CAATTAAGAATAAGAAGAAAAAAAAATAGTATACGGGAAGTATATTGTCGACAAAGTAAATAAATTGCAAAAATAAATCCCAAGTTGCGGATAGAGCGCGCGGAAAGTGCAGCACAGCAGGAAAAAGAAAGAGAATTTGCAACGCTGAAGGAATAGAAAAACAAGGAGTGAGAAAAACGCGAGAAGAATGCAGAGGAGAAGCAACAGAAATAGCCAAAATACTTGGCTTTAGGAGAGTGCGAGGAGAAGGAGGATTGGTGGAGAAGAAATTCAAAGTGATTTCATCCGTTTGCCCTTCTTGGGGTGAGGAGGAATTTTTGTTCTCTGCAAAAGACAAAAAACAAAAAGGCTGAAGAGTAAAATACTATTATGCCAGTCATGAAGCCACCATCGGTGGAAACGAGTCAAATACAACAAAATACATGTGCCATAAAGCCTTCCTTGTCCATGACGTCACTTCCGCCGCCCAATGGGCAGCTCGAGAGTGGCGAAGTGGCGAGACTCCGAATCGACAGACCCTATCACAGTCTCAAGGTTAGAAATGAAATTTTTTTTTTACTCTATTTTGAATCCATTTTTGCCATCCGCTTCCAATTTGCCATCTAATTAGCATCATCACGCGCAGATAGTTTTATTTAGCATAACTATTTATTGCTCCGCATATTCCAGTAATGAAGCACAAAGAAGTGGGTAAATCATCAAAGTGCAGATGTTGAGTTACAATTAGATTTACAATTAAACGGCGAAAACTATAAAAGAACTCATAACTTGTCACAAATTAAGAAGATTTATTTTCAACTTGAAATAGTTTCCCATTTTTTTGACCTTAAAGCTTTTTTTTTACACAATTTATTTGCTTTATATTTCCGGTAGAAGTTTCAACGAAAAATTCTTGAATATTTTATGCTTTTAATTTTTTTGGGAAGTTTCTGTGATAAGTTTGGGAAATATTTAATTTAAAAGGGATGCTTTATGCTAATTTTATAAGGAAGAATTAATAAAAGAAGAGTTTTATGTTAATTTCTTTATTGAATATTTCTGTTGGTTTTGCCACAAGTTTTTCGTATTTTGTTGGCATAGTCAGGGAATGCAAAACAAACTTGCAAAGCAAGAAAAAAATGCTCAAAAGAACTTCCTTTGCGAAATTTGATAAGAAAACGCGCGGTTTGTTTTATTTTCTTTTCTCCATCTCTCAGCATTTAAGTTTAAATACAGGGAGCTTCGAAAAAGCTTTATGTAGGTTTAATATTTATAACTTGTTGAGAAAATTAATTCAAAAACCACAATTTTTAGCAAATTAGTAAGTTAAGGGTACTGCGGTTGTTAGAAAGGATAAATGAGGACACATTAGATGAAAATCTTTATGGCATAAATCTTAAACTAGGCTTTAGTTTTTTAAACTACGACTAAGGATTTATGTTAGGATTAAGTTTTTCCAATCTAGCCCTAAATAAAACCTTAGTCTACGTTTTTTTTTTAAAAATTAGGTCTAAGTTTAAAGCTAGGTCTAATAGTTTTAAATAAGGTTTAAGCTTCTTTTTGAGTAGGCTTAAATTTTTAAAAGAAGTTCTCAGTTGTTTGGCTAGATCTAACATTATTAAAGTCGGTTCTAAACTGTTTAAGCTAGATCTAGGCTTTTTTATTGCTAGATCTAAGCTGTTCTAAGCTATGCGTAGGTTTTTATGTAAAGGCATAAGATTTTTGTCTAGGCCTAACCCTTTTTAAGCCAAGTCTAAGCTTTTCAGGCTAGATTTTACAATTTTACACTAGGGTTAAGTTTCTAAGCTAGGCCTAAGCTTTTCTAAGTTATGCTTAAGTTTTTAAAACTAGGCCTAATTTTTTTTGGCTAGGCTTAAGTTTTTTGTGCTTGGCTTAAGTTTTCAAGGTCTGTTTTTTAGGGTTTTAAGGTTAGTTTAAACTGAATCGTAACCGAATGCTGTATTTGCTTATTTGACGAATTTCGTTACACAAAAATATTCAGGTGCATATTTTTATCCCTTTCAAGCATCAAAATAGGTAAGATAAGAAAGAGAAAATGCATTCAGTCTCAATTCAACATGTTCTAATTTTAAAACCTTAAAGTCTGACCTCAAAAAACTTAAAACCGGCTTAAAAAAATAAAAGTTTTCTTTAAAAAAAATGGTAATTTACCCAAACATTTACCATAAATCTTTACTTATTGATTCAAAGACTCAAGATTGAAACTCAAAATGTTTTCTTCTAATTTTATTTATAAACATTATTTAATTACTCAAACAATGATATCATTTTCATTACGATTCCATCATTAAATATTTGATTTTTTTCATTTCCTTCCTGACTTTTGACCAACAAAAATCCTCAGAAAAACTTTGTAAAAATAACGAACTTTATTTTCAAACTAAATAAAGCCCCTGAAAGCTGGCAAAATTTGAATGTTTGAAATAACGGCAATTTAGCAAAGACACAATTCTTGTACTAAAATACTAAAGAGATAAAATTTTCTTGCAGAAGAAACGTGATTCGGAACGTGAGATCTGGCGAAGATCGTGGGAGAGTGGACACAGTCATAGTTCGTGCAGTCTACACAGCAATGCCACCAATGCGGGCTCTGGGACGGGTAAAGACGACTTTTGGGCGGCACTGCAGACCAACTACAACTACATCATGGACACAAATCTCATCGATAGTTGCCGCGAAGCTCGTGGCGAATGCGATGGGAATGCGCCGGTGCAGGATCAACAGGTAGATGAGTGTTGTGAAAAGGTAATTTTCTCTCTCAGTTTTTCCCCTTAAATTAAGAGAATTTGAAAATTAAATCGATTTTTTTTTAAATTAAATTTTTTCCTTTGAATTTCAGTCAATATTCCAAACGGCAAAGTCTCAAGGATCCGTTGTGGATCCACGAAGACTTCGTCGATGGTTACGTGAGATGGAGAATCGCATTGAGAAGTCACCATCATTGTCGGAGGCAATGAAGATGAAACCTGGTGAACTTCAGCACAGATTGACTGAACACTCGGTGAGTTTCAAATTCTTTTTCTCATTGAAAGATCTTTTTTCTTCTTCTTACATTGTTGTTATTAATGGCAATCGCGGTGTAATCTACTTTTCTCTTACCCCGTGCGGTGTTGAGAGATGAAATTCACGAGTGAAATGGTATAACGTTGCACCATTTAAAGCGGATCTATCTCACTAAAAAATCACGTGTTTAGTTGCTTTTATTTTATTGCTGCATTAAATGTTTGCCTGAGCGACGCGCGACACTTCCGAAAGTAGATGGGTGACCTTTCAAAGAATGTTTATGCCTTTGCGCTGAAATGAAGACAAATTGTCTTGTCTGCACTTGATCTTCCTTCCAAAAGGCGGAGGAAGTGTTTCTGCCTCTTTTTTCTCTCCTAAACATCCATTAAAGCAAAAGAAGTTACATTTCACTTTACTCTCAGTGTGGGGTAATTGGAAAAATAGATCAATTGGCATGATCTCTGGTGCAAAAAGATATTTGTTGACCTGGAAAAAAGGATGGTTGGGAGTGTTTAAAAAAAACCGTTTTAAAAAAGAAAAATTCTCCGTGTTAATTTAAATGCAATGTGGCCTTTGGCGAGGTAAAAACATACTCATTTGTGGGTTTGTTATATGAACATTTTCACCAATTATACCCAACGAGACCTACTTTCCCAAATGCTGCCCTATGTCGAAATAATTTCCAAAATATGTCGAAAGTAGCTGCCCTATTTTGGAAGGAAATCATCTTTCGAAATATATTCGGCATATTTCCTTATCAAGCAGCCCAATTTCTGCCCTATTTTTAAGGAAAAAAAATTGGGCAGACCAAGTGGAAAATATTTCGAAAAAGTTTCGACCCTCTTTTCAATAGGAAATTGGGTGTCGACAGTCTGTCGAAATTTTTCCTTCCTCCATTTCCTTAAATATTGGGAAAAAATAAGGCAACTTGTCGACTAATATTCGACATGCTTTCGACAATCTTCCCAATTTTTGCCCTATTTCTTCCCAATTTCTGCCCTTCTCCAGATTTTTGATTTCATATTTTGTCAACAGATGGACTTTAAGGTTTAAAGGTTAATGAGCTCAATGGCGTACTTATTCGTGCGCGGCAAATCAAAAATTTACTTGCTAAAATTAAATTCGATTTATTAATTATCTGAGACTTTTGCATCCAAAATATGTTGACCAACATGTTTCAGGATGTGTAAAGAAATTTTAAAAATACTTTCAACAAGGTTTTGGGAAATTTCATTTTTTATGTGCAATTAAAATATAATTAAAAATTTGAATTTGTGAAATGCAATGGCATTTTATCGCCTATGGCAAATATTCATGACGGGAAAAGGGTGTGGCATGGTTTTCCAAAGACCAAGCGTCAGGATAAGTCGCAATATAAAAATATTAATATTTATTAATATCGTGTTCCATTTTGTCTTGGCATTTTATTGTTGTCATGTAAAATAACGCCATGGAGGCCCCAATATAATCATGTGATGTGTGAAAAGAGCAGAAGAATATAAAAATATGTTGTTTGAATTGAATATCATTGGAGAGAAAGAGAAGAATAATGAGGAAATCAAGGCAATACATGTCGACATACTTTCGAAAATTTTCCCTATTTCTGCCCTATTTCGACGGTCCGTCGAAATATGGTCGGCCACGTTTCGACAAAGCTTCCCAATTGGGCAGAAATAGGGAAGATGCTTTCGACGAACTTTCGACAGAAAAATTGGGATTTTTATTCCCCATTTTTCGTCAAGGCGTCGAAATTTTGACCAATTCTCGCCGTATCCCTGCCGACGGATTTTCGAAAATTTTCCCTATTTTCAAGCGATTTCTCTCCTTGGGTATGAGGGGAAAGAAAGTTCAGCACTGTGGTGAGAAATTCTCAATAGCTCAAGTGCAAGAAATCACACCACGATTTTACTTTTTTTATACCCTTCAGTGCTCTCTTTGAAGGCAAAGTATGAGCACAATGTTGAGACGAAGCGTTAGAAATTAATTATTAAGAGTGTTGTTGCTAAAAAAGAAAGACCTTGAGGGATCTGCTTAGTTTTTCCTGAAAAAATTTGGATATTTAAATTACGTTCTTACGTCGGAAGGAAGAAAGTCTCTTTAAAAATATTAATTACCTTGAGATGCTGAAAATTTTATATATTTGCTTAATTTTTAATTTAATTTATTTCTTTTCAATTTTGGAAGTTTTTTCATTATTTTCTCTTCATTTATTGTAAGTTGAAGACAGATCTGTGGACTCTTAAAAGAATTTGTAAATATTTTATGAAATTAACATTTTATTATCATTATTATTGGGCCTAATTCAGGGACCAAGAAACCCTTGAAATCTTTAAATTTTGTACTGAAATTTCAAGATTTCAAGCGAATTTCAAGGGTTTCTTGGTCGCTGAATTAGGCCCATTAATTCAATTTCTGATAAAAATAATTCAGAATGTGAATTTTTCATTAGAAAACTTTATTTAAGAGCTGAATTTTCTGATTTTTTCATCCCTTGCTGAATTTTTAAACTCAAATACTGAATGGAAAAATTTAGAATAAATTGTCCTTCATTGAATGGTCCTTCATTCCTTCTGATATTTCCCTGTTTAACAAACAATATATTTATTTCTCGTATAAAATCCAATTAAAAATCATGAAAAAGATTAGTAAAAATGTGCAAAATTAAGATAAAAAAAATAATTCTTGGGATTCGAACCAACGATTTTTGCAACATGCAAAGTGCGTGCTAACCATTGACCCAAGATTTTACTTCCCAGCCCATACGTGGATTAAAAACTTAACAAACAATTTTTTTCTTGAGATGAAAATTTATTCAAAAAATTGTTAAAAATAAGAAAATTAAAAACTCTAATTTATAAAAATAATTTCCTGACTAGAAATTTATCTTAAAAGATCTTCTGCTAATTTTTCTGCCCTCAAAACTTGAAGAATTTTCGGCAAAAGTGTGCTAATTGCAGCATTTCATGGATGTTCAATTAAAATATCTTTCTCCCACAAATGATACCTATTCATTCCACCCACGTCAATCCTTTTCTGCTCAAATTGCTTCTAAATGAAAAAAAGAAGAGTTCAAAATTACACGAGAGATGTGGAACAAATTTGTTAAAGATAATTTTGCTGACCATCTGTTCATCTCATAATTTTTCTTCCTGTTTACCGCACCGTCATCATTTTCCGGTTGATGCTGCAATATTGCATGTTGATTAAAATGAGTGAAAGAGACGGCGAAAAAAGGCACAGACGCTGAACTCATTAATCAACAATATCTCTACACAATTTTCCTTCATTTTGAGGTGCAGTGTGTGTGGAAGAGAATGCTTGAAAAGCGAAGAATTTGCGTCTGGGCAGAAGAATATAATCAACCCACACACGGGAGACGCGTTGCCACCCAAATGGGTGATTTATTGAGCTTTTGTGGTACTTCTCAACACCATCTATTATCGCACGAGAGTCTCTCATAAAGGGAAGAGGAGAGAGAAGAGATTTCAGGGCAACAAATCTGCCAGATAAAATCCACAAATTTAAAATTATTTATTCCTCATAAAGCAACCAAAACGAATTATAACGAGATGATTGGAAAGATCGGCAAAAAGGCAGCAGCAAACCAAAATAATAAAAGATCAACATCAAATGATCATAAAATGTGCGAAGAGAAATTTGAGAGCTTTCCAGATTAACGATTAAAACTTCTTGTGTGTGATTCGAGCAATATAATTGCAAATATCCACACAACACTGTAGTAGACTCTTGGGTGGAGAGGATCATGTTGCAAAATGATCGTGCTACTGATCATTTTATGGTGTTGTTTTGTGTGTTAAAAAGTCTGCAAAATTGCGCGGACTTCTGTTTTTGAGATGAAAACTTTATGATCACCACCGCGGAAAGACTTTTTGATTAATCAAGTTAATATTGTGTCTATGATTGAGACATTTTCCCATGCAGATTGCGCAAAAAGAGAGGCAACAAATTAATAATTAATTTGCAAAGGGAATGAATTTTAAGTCAACACCACGCGTGATCACCTGTGACAGGGGATAATGTAGAATTCTTATTAAAGCTGCGAGAATCACGCGATATTTCTTCCTTTTAATTTTATTTTGTGCGAAAAACGTGTTCTCTGTGCGAAGTTGTGTCTCCACAAGAGTGCCAATTAAATGATAATTACAACATCGTGATTCAATCGATCAACTAATTGAGTATAGTGTCTCTCGCGCGTTTGCCAAGATCAGTGACACATAGTCGCGAACTTGCGGAAGATCACGTTATGGTTTAATCACAAAAAGCTCACGCATTTGATGTACATTGTCCCCACATATAATCCATGGAATTTATGTCAAGACAGGGGGTGATTATCTGAGAGAAAATATTCTGATTTTCGGCAGATTATCGGCAGATAAACATTATTTTTTTAAAGGAGCAAAAGCTTTCAAAGAACTAAATTCAAACATTAAAATATACTGAATTTAAACCGAAAAAAATATTCGCATTTTAGCCCAAAAGAAGCTGAAATTTAGTAGTAAAGATACTCAGAAAGGTTCTCAATTTAAGTCTAAAAAGCCATAAATTCAAACCTAAAAGAAGTTTTTCAGTCTTCAGTCCTAAAGAGGATCAGTTTGAATAAAAAAAAAGCTTAGAAAAAGTTCTTAATTCAAGATTGAAAAGTACTAAATTCAAACTAAAAAAAAGTTCAGATTGACGACTAAAAGCTTTGATAAAATTCTTCACCAAAGCCTAAATAGTACTAAATTCAATCCCAAAAAGTACTAAATTCAATCCTAGAAAATAACAAATAAAGATCTAAAATAATCTAAATTAAAATCTGAAAGTGCTATATTCAACCCGAAAAGAAGTTTTCCAGTCTTCAGTCCTGAAGAGGATCAGTTTGAATAAAAAAAGCTTTGAAAAAATTCTTAATTCAAGATTGAAAAGTACTAAATTCAAGCTAAAAATTTTCTATCTGTTCCACTAGTACTAAAAAAGTTCAGAATGACGAGACAAAGCTTTGATAAAGTTCTTCACCGAAGCCTAATTAGTACTAAATTCAACCCTAAAAAGTACTAAATTCAATTCTAGAAAATAACAAATAAAGACCTAAAATAATGTAAATTAAAATCTGAAAGTACTAAATTTAAGCCGAAAAGAAGTTTTCCAGTCTTTAGTTCTAAAAAGGATCAGTTTGAATAAAAAAAGCTTTGAAAAAGTTTTTAATTCAAGATTGAAAAGTACTAAATTCAAGCTAAAAATTTTCTATCTGTTCCACTAGTACTAAAAAAGTTCAGAATGACGAGACAAAGTTTTGATAAAGTTCTTCAGCGAAGCCTAAAAAGTACTAAATTCAATCAAAGAAAATAACAAATAAAAACCTAAAATAATCTAAATTAAAATCAGAAAGTTCTAAATTCAACTCGAAAAGAATTTTTCCAGATTTTTAGTTCTAAAAAGTTTCAAAATGAAAAAAAACCTTAAAAAGCTACTAAATTCAAACCTTAAATGAACAAATTAAATGGGATTTTATAAATGAAGGAAATATTAGGAATTGCCAATCGTCAAAATATTCAGCAAATAAACACCCCTTGTGTCAAAAAGTTCAACAAGCTCTGTGCTGGTAAAATGCCTCACTGGGCATTTGTGCAAAAGAGATCGAGTGGTTGACGAGGGAGCTTCTCACACGCAATGGGAAAATTTCTCTCATAACCAGCAACACCATCATAATAATAGCCCCAATGGTAAAATGCCAAAACATTCGATTTGTGGTGCATTTTGATTTACACACACTGCATAATTTATCTTGGTGGCTGATGGTACATGATCTTTTTCTGTGTCGCTCGTGCTCACCACATATATATGGCAAAAAGCGCGCGCAGCAGGTCAAGTTATGGGGGATTGAATGGTGCGAGGAAGCTACCTTGAAAGGCGGAAAATGGGTGTTGGATGGTGCACCATAAGCAAAAGTTTTTAAAAGGAGGATGTTCAATAGATCGTAGCATTAAAAGTGGAGAGAGAGCAAGAAGATCTAACGGTGGCTAGGTCAAAATGGAATGGTTTGTGTTCTTTTGATGCTGATGGACTTGGATGTTATAACGTCGATGGGTGAGCAAAGTAATAAATTTCATTAATCAACGTTGATGCAGACTTTTCGATCAACTTTTGTATGGCAACTACACTCACACACATTACTCTCGCAACACAGTTGGTGGGAACAGAGTTGATCGGTGATTGCGATAGCAGATTATTCCTTCTAAATTGATTAATCAATTTGCACCTTCACGTACTACATACCTACAATAACGGGGAAGGTACTTTGATGTCCCTATTCCGCCATAATTTTTCTTTATTTGTTTTTAGGGAACAGTGGGTTGAATCAGACCCTTTGTGTTTTTTTTTCTGTTGAATTTTGAATCAGAAGAAATAATTTAATTTTATTTTGATTTTAAACAGAAATAATGTGCCTTATTCAGTGAAAATAAAATTTTTCAACCGTGCAAATTTTATATTAAAAATTGTTCGAAATTCGGTCAGCGGGGGATGATTAACACTTGGAGGACCCGAATTTCTAACCTCAAACTTTGAGCTTAATTTTTCTGTTGTAAAGAAAGCGTTTTTCCAGATTTTCTTTTGACGAACTTCTAGTATTTGAAATAGTCTACACATAGATATAGAATTTATCAAAATAAGTTGAATAGATTTTAATCTACGGCGGTTTAAAATAGTCGAATTTGGTCGCTGAATAAGGCCCCTTATTTTATATTTTTGTTATAAATTAAAAAAAAGTTTGATTTTTCAATTTTTTCTTTTTAAACTTGATTTTATTCTGTTCTGGACTTGGTTATTTTGAAAATCCTGGATTTTCTAGCATTGAGAAACTTCAAAGAGAACAGAAATAGAAAAGAAGAATCAAATTTGTTGATCTTTTATTGATTTTCAGAGCTTACACATAATTTTCATGTTTTTTTTTTTGTTCCGGAAGCTTAGTCAGTAAAGTCCGGAAGTAATTTTCCGGAGAATCGTGAAGTGTTTTAAGTATTTTATGAAAGAAATATAATTTTACATCATCTCATATTTTACAATGTCTTAAATATTAAATGAAATTACTTTCAAAACTTCCGATTACAAGAAAAAAAAATTTTCCGGAAGTTTAATATCCCGAAAACTGCTAGTCCGAATTCTTTTTTCTTTTCAAATATTTTTCTGTTTATCTTAAAAGATCTTCACTGACAATCTTAGCTCATAAAAATCAAATATCAGTAGTTTGAGGAATCAACGGGATAAATAAAATTCTTTTTTATAAAATCGAAAGAGTTCGTTTACAAAGGGTCAGACCGAAACCATTCTCCCCTAAAAACGTTAACTTGCATTTTTTCTGCACATCATCTCCGGAATGAGTTGAGAATTTCATTTCCTCTTTAAAAATGTTATTTCAAGTCATTTCATTCTTATTTATCGTGTGAATGGAAAAGGTGAAATAGGAAATTTCTTATCAACTTTAGAATTAAATGTTTTAACACCAAATTTTTAGCACTTTCAAGCCCCTTTGTGTTTAACAAATTAACCTCAATATTGCACCAATATTTCCCAATCAGCTAATAAAAAACTTCAATAAGAAAATGGCAAATATACAGAGAGATAAAACCGATAAATCCCCTCTGAGTAATCACCCTTTGACATATGAATCCAAAGCTCTGAAAATAGGAAAATTTAATCTATTTTGCAAAATGGATTGCAACTTTGGCAATAGCTAAAGGTGAAAAGATGCAAAAAAGATGTAATACAAGAAAGGTTATGCTATGTATGTATACATAGTTGAGGTGCCTGAAGGAAAAATAGAAGCGCAATTGCAATTGAGATTGCGCGAGAAGATTATAAAAAAGGAGGAGAGAGCAAGGTGGAAAGGGAAGAGTTGGGTGATAAGGGGGCAAAAAGCATCACAACATGATGATTGTTGGCTAATTTAATAAAATGCATTCATTTTTCATTGCACTCCGCCACTTTTCGTTGCAACTTGCGCAGATTATTTTATATATAGAAATGCAATTGTCCTCCCAGCAATTCCTCAATGGGAGGGATGTCTTTTTTTTCTTCTTCGTATCTGTGCTATTTTGTACCTTGGCAATTTCTTTGCGAGCTGTGTGGACAAAAAAGTACCCAACCATCGGCACACATTGGAGATAGATAATTAAACTTAATAGATGCGCTAAATCACGAGTAAAAATGAATTATCGCCTAATGAATTTCTCCGAGCAGTGCACAGCCAAAGAGTATGGCGATGGATAAGAAAACTTACAATCGTGGCAAATGAATGATGCTTCTATTGAGAATGATGTGGAATAAAAAAGAAGAAAAGGAGAAGCATTTAAGAGAGTATTGATATCCGATCTCACAGCGTGACGTCCATCACGGTTTTCTCTAGATGTGTCTCTTCCACGATGACTCCTTGTGCCAATGTGAAAGAAGTTTTATATTGCTTTTGAGAGTCTCAGAGAGAAAATTATAGAGTGATCATCTTCAATGTTTTGTTTGCTGGGTGCACACATAAAGATTGTCATGGCACACGGAAAGATGGATATTGTGCAAGACTGCCTCTATAAATGGAAGGGTAGTCAAGTCTGTGAGAGAGTTTCCTTTTAAATTATGTGTTGGTTCTTTGACAAATTTACCAACTGTCCAACAATTGAGGATTTATATTCAAATTAAATTGCCATTAATTATCCATTTTTATTGGATCGCACGATGGCATTTTTTTAGATTGATGGAGGGAAGGGAGAGCTTTGTTAAATGGCTTAAATGAAAGAGGAGGAAGGAAAGAATTGAGCATAATGTGTACGTTCTCTCGTGGTATGTGATTACAAGCAACCAACATTATTTCATCAGAGCATTACGGCAAAATTGTTAAGCGAGGCATAATATAAGAAGAATTTTTGTGCTACCAACTTGTTAGATTTGCTAGGATTTTTTTTTCAAACTTCTTCTTCTTCTTCTGCTCAATTGACCACTTTAACGATCATTCACCTTGAACCTGTGTGTGTGTGTGACGCTCAATTCAGCAGCACCAATAATGCTTTTTTATGCTCCCTCTTCAACAATGCAAATTGGCCGAAAGATTAGAAGCAAAAAAAAATCTCAATTGAATAGAGAATTTTTGATGCTAAAGGTGAGAAAAAAAGAGATTAAAGTGTGTTATAGAACCACCAAAAAGATGTTCTAATGCTCATTTAAGAATTCACAAATTATGTAATTTAGCGAGGAAATGATCTGTAGGTTAGAACTCTGAAAATTATTAAAATAAAAAGAACTTTTAAAACTTCTAAAAAAGAAAACTTTCAGGTTGTAAAATAGATCTATTTAGTGGAACAAAAAAAAATATTTTAAAAAAATTCATTTTCGTTAAAAAAATTTTGAAAATATTCCAATTTGATCAGTAGAATATTTTATTTTGATCAGAAAAATGCACAAACTGAGCAAATGTAAATTTTCTCGATCAATTAGAACATTTTTATGATCAAATAAAAAGTTTTAAAATCAAAATTGAATATTCTTCTGATTTTAATTAAATTTTCTTATAGTATCATTAAAATAAATTCTAAAAAAAAAGATTAATTTGCTGATCAAAAGATATTTTATCTCAGGAATATTCTTCAAGAACATCCGTTCTAAAGACAAGAACAAATTGCTTTTTTGCACACAATGTAGAATCATTTAAGAATCACACAAACCATAAACTCTTTCGCACCAATCACTTCTTTTTTTTTCTTCCCGAATAACCACTTCTTGTGGTTTTTCGAGCTTCCTCAAAGTCTCTTCTGGCCTATTGTGCGAAGGGGGTTTTTACGTGAACAAATAGAGTAAATTCTTTACATTGAATTTTAATCGTTTATGGTTATATTGTTGGCTGTGGGGAGATAATTTGAATTTTATGCATCTTACGGAAGCCGCTGGTTTTTGCTCATTTTTTCTCCTTCTTCACTGTATACCCCAAATTGCTCTTGATTGAGATAACTCTCTGAAAAATTCCTACAATCTGCCTTCGTTGTTTTTTTCTTCATCACTTCTTTGGTATTTTTCTTGGTAAAAAGAGTGTGTGTGCTCTAAATGAAGCATAAAAAAAGCATGTATGTTTCTGACCATTTTAAATTAAGAAGATTTTTGCATTTTTATTATCTCTTCATGAGCCGCCGCCAAAGAATGAAATGGCGGGGAAGTGGGCCGAAGGGGGCGGCTAAGTGGGAAAAGAAATGCGAACGTATTAAACATGGAGAGGAGAGATAGGAAATGACAAGAAGAGAAAATCTAGAACAGCAATTTAAAGCGTGATTTTCTTGAATTCGTGCAATTGAACGGCGAGAAAGCATTGTGCGGATATTATGGGGAGAAAAGTACCAAACGTCTCCTTAATGGGGAGGGTACCATTGACTCAATTGATTGACATGGAAATCGATTTGTTTTGATGTGAAACGAGACACGGTGTAAATTTGTAATTGTCACATGAATGATGTGAATGAGTTGACAAAGGGTCGTGCGGGAGGTATAAAAAACTCGGTGTGGTGTAGTAATTTACTTGCGAAAGACAAACCACAAATTGTCCAGGCAATGGACATTGTAGAGCCCAAAGTTGAGCAAGTTTTGAGAGGCTCCGTTGGGATAATTGGTTTACTTTATTTATTTTTTATTTTAAAAATGTTTATTTAAACGAGAAAGCAAATCAGTAGAAATTTAGAAAAAAAAGTTTAAATTACTTAATTCTTTGAATAAAAATATCAACCGTTAAAATTTTGAATTTTCTGAATTTTGAATTAATTTTTTCTGGGGTAATTTCAGTGGTCTAGTTATCTAACGTTAAATAACTGTCAAATAATTCATAGAATTTGAAAATTTACTTTAGAAATTTAAATTATGAATATTTTTTGATTTTTCTATCGTTATCTAAGAATTTTTTAATGTTTAATTTTCAGATTTTCTAACGTTAGACAGATATTTACTTTAAAGATTTTAACGTTTGATCTGAAATTATATGATGATTTTTATTTTTCTCAAAAAATCTAAAGATCATCATTTTAACAAAGAAGTTCTAACGTTAGACAGCTCCCTAAAAATTTCTACGGTTTGATTTCACTTCTAACCTCAACTTTTTACGTCTGCCTTGGTTTGAAATTAGACAACAATTTATATGATGTCTAAATTACTTCTAACGTTAAAAATTAGAAAATTCTTACGTTAACCAATTTACTAACTAGTTAACCACTTTTTTAACCAATCCGCCGCTTCAATTATCCTCGGCTTAGGACTATAAGAAGTTATTACAGTATGAAAGAAAGATAGATAAAAAAAAATTGTGAGAAATGTGAAAATGTTTAGTGTAAATGGTGAGAAACGGACGCAATTGATCATTTGCCGTGATAGAGCAATTTTCCTTTAAAGTTTTATCATTTTGGGAAAGTAATAAGAAATGCAGCACACAGTGAATGCAGCTCAACGTTGCCTCCTAATATGGCAAAATACATATCCAAGTCACACTTGACGAGCCATTTTTGGTCTCTTTGGACTCTCAAACACGCATATTTTGTTACTTCTTTTTCACAAGCTTCACAGCTCCGCGTCTTTGAGCACGAAACCGGAGATTGTTCAATGAGTTTTGTAATCAAATTACAGAACATATGCCAAAGTTTTGTTTTGGCGCACACACAAATTTATTGTGTGGTATGTAACTGTGCTCAATATGAGAATTTGTGTGTAATGCGGAAGTTGTTTTGGTGATGCCTTTTGATGAGTTTTTTTTCTCTTCTTGGAGGAGATCTTTTGAGAAGTCATAAAAAAGGCGCGGTTTTGTGAAGACCTTGACGAATTTTGCCCAAAGGGAGAGATGTTGTTGAAGAGCATTTAAGGTGTTGGCCGGAAAATGCGACATTAACCCAGTTTTTCTCAAAGTCTTTGTGCACACAGAGAGAGAGATTTCTCGCGAGAGATAATAGCATTTATCGGTCAAGATGGTTTGATTGTTTTATTGATGCCCCTTTGCGAATAGCTTGTGTGCCGTTCGTCTCGTACTAGACGGAAAAGCTGTTATTATCTACGGGGCCTTTGTCTTATGTACACGAGGAGAGTTTAGTAGAGCAATAGACGTGTTTTTTGTCGCTATAATTTAGGTGATGAGGTGCACTAAAAGGTGGTTATATCGCTTTCATGGTCTCCTCTGAAGGTACATTAAAGAGTTCTAATGATTCTCGGGCTAACATTGCTGTCGCGCTTGCATTGGAATTCTTTGCATTTCTCAGAAGATTCTTCTCGAGATTCTAGGGGGAAACCAATGGCCATTTGGAATGCGAGTGCAATTGCTGCCTCAATAGGATACGTCTCGATGTTAAACTTGATATTAAAAGGGTACAAGTGGTTCAGACAGATGGAAAATGAAGAGTATTTTCAGTATTTTAAAGCCCGATGACGTCTTTTATTATCAGAGGAACTGTGGAGTTGTAGAGAGAGAGAAATATTTAAAGTCGTTAGAAGATGAAAATGTTCAAACAAACGAATATAGGAAAATTAGTCGATTAGATCGTTGTACGATCGATTAAAATATTTAACGTTAGCAGTTTTTGGAAATTAAAACATGAAACGTTAGAATTTTCAAATGTTTAAAACAAAAAATAGAAAAGACTATTAAACGTTAGAAATACAGAATGTTTATTGCCAAACTTTAGGAGAGCATTTAAATTTCAATATTAAGAATTTTTAGAAACAAATAGATAGTTTGAATGTTTTAATTTTTTCAACGGTATAACTAATTGATTCTCTTTGTATTTTTTTTTTCAAAAGTTTTAATAAAGAAAGGATTTATTCCTCTCTTTTAGTCCTTAATAAAATAAACGGCGGAATTCACTACTCAGAGGGGCTTCAAATTTTAAATCGATTTTTAGTCGGTCTTTAAGTCAGTTTTTTAAGCTGACTTAAAATTTTTAAGACTGATTTCTAAGGCCTTATCTGGGAAACTGGTTTACGGAGAAATTATGCACATTTCACTGAAAAGTCACGATTTTACCTTTTAGTAAAATAGAAAAAAAAATAAAAATATTATAATGAAGTCCTAGACTTAACTGTTATAAATTTCTTGCTCTCTATTCAATGCAATTTAAGATTTATTTTTATTCATGTTCTTTAATCAGAAAATCCAAATATTTTCCAGGACAGCACAGGAAAATCCAAGCCTGACTTAAAAATTTTAATACCGACTTAAAAATTTTAAATCAAACTTAAAAACTGACTTAAAACCTTAAGACCGACTTAAAATTTTAAGACCGACTGAGTAGTGAATTCCACCCAATTAACTTCTCTTCAAAATAGGTAATTAAACCTTGAGAAATAAAACACATAGCGCTCTCAATTATCTAAATAAAGTTCCCATAATTGAATTCCCAGACGGATTAATCCAATATTGATCTCTCCACATACACACGGTTATTTGATCACTTTAAAGTTTAAACAGTATTCATGCTATTTGTGAGATCTTTTCCCTTCAAATGGATCAAAGTGGATTGATGATAAATTGGATGAAATTAATGCTTTTCTCATGAGAGCTTAACGCTGTGATTGCACAAAATTACACCCAATAAATTGTAATTCAATTGATTTGCTTGCTCTATGTACAAAATTCATCAAATATGCTAGCAAAATATTGAAAGTTTCGATTTCGTGTGGCTTTTTTTCCTGTCTTGTCGCCTGGAAAATGTGTTTAAATTGCGCTGTAATGTAAAATGTTGCTCAATTGTATACCAAAAACATGAAGTTTTTGGTGGGAGATTGATATAAATTGAAAGAAATCCTGTGAGAGATTAATTTCACTTTCAAGAGACGTTGTACCTTGACTTTTTTTTTGTTTGAATTAAAAAGGAAAGGCTCTCCAGTGGCGCTCTTTTTTGTGTTATTTTACTTTGCTTGTGTCCATCTCTCCTTCTCTTTTAACATGGTGAGGAATTGTTCTTCATGAGGTAGCGCGCGGAGTATTCTTTGTATATCCAAATGAAGTGTATAGCTTGTAAAGTTGCCGTGTATACGGTGAGATTAATTACATAAATGGAAGGTAAATAATATGCAAACGAGCCATTAATTATGCACAGTGCGGCTTTTCTATTAATATAATCGCTGTACCTACAAATGTTTTCTTTTTTTTTCTCAGTGTCTTTCTGTGTCTCTTTTTATCACATCTCTTCTTTCTCTATTTTCCAGTAAACACCACATACTATGTATTAATGATGAATGACTAGGCGAGATTTTTCTGTTGTTATGTTTTTTATTTATTTCGGGAATTCATCATCACAGCTGTAATCATTTCCGCTCAATTCACAGAATTCTCTCCAACTTAGCAAACTTTTATCTGGGTTTGTTGAAGAGTTTCTGAACCACTTTAGATTTATTCTTCTGATTTTTTGCTTAAGCTTTCAAAAGACTTTTTTGCAATCTTTTGTAGTTTATTCTGCCTCTCAATTCTTGTCTGTTTATTTATTTTTTGCACAAAACCTTGAGATGAAGCTCCCTATTTTGACTCCACTCAAACACTTGTGGTCTGACACTTTATTGGTTTTTAAGGAGTGATTTAAAAGAGGCCACAAAGTCAAGGAATTGGCCGATGATGACGAAACTCAGCCGTTTATTAGTGCTACACTGAGCTCAAGTTTAATCCTCACATTTCTTCTTGGTTTCGCCCAGAAGGAAGAGTGATGGATAAATCTTTTGAAGCTCCATGGTGGTGCAATGAATTTCCTGTCAAAGGCGAGAAAGCGAACTTTAAATGTCTGAGGCTAATATTATAAATTGCAGCAGTGCTATTTTAATTGCACTCATAATAATGAATTGGGTAGAAAAAAAAAACAGTGAGAGAATATGAGAGGAAGGGCTGAGCTGTGTAAATGGATGAGAAAGCATGAAATGATATTCGTCTCTAATATAATTGCTGAAGAACTTTGTTGTAGACTTCCGTGAATTAATCAGCGATTGCATGATAATTCAGCAAAATGTTCAAACCATTGAGGAAATTCTTCATCAACCCGATTCTGTTCTTTTGAAGCTCATAAAAAATTCGTAACGTTCATAACAGATGGTTAAGGTTGTGGAGGAATTTTGAAATAATATGGCTTTGAAATAGGTTGGCTATTGGCTCGTATTCTGGAGTTAAGAAATTTTTAAGATGTTGTTTTCTTAATTTATTAAAGATTTTTATTGTTGATTTTTATTGTTTTGTAGCTTTTTGGAATTTTGTTTTAATTTAATGGCTTTGAGTATGTGGTTGAATAGTTTATTATTATGTCTTAAATGTTTGTAAAGAATTCCGTTACAAGGTGGCGCTGCGTTCACTTCTAATTTAAAAGGTTAAAGGGTTAAAAAACCATAAACAAATGTCTTCAAACTAAGATTTTCAATTGCAAATGGAAAGAAAAATACATTTTATCTTCCTGTTTGTTATGCAAGACTTTGTTCTTAATTCTTTTCCTCATTTTTTTCCTAAACATAACCTAAAGAACACATCTATTATCTCAATGGGAGATAACTGTCACGACATAAACGTCACAATCTCTCAATCATCTCAACTCTACAAGTACAAAGATACAAGCAAAAGAATATAATGAAAAAGCAGAGAGAAGGGAATTTTTCAACGTGAATAAATCACAAGGTTACCTGTATATTGGATGATTTTATGCTTTGCTTTATACCGCATGATTTTGGCGCTGCATGATGGAGGGAGAGACGTGAGTTTTAGTGTGCAGAAATTCCCGACAAAAGTCCTTGAAGTGATTTTGTGGAAAAATTTTAATTTATCAAATTGCACATAAGAAAGTCAACCGTTTTTGAGTGGTTTAGATTTAAGGTTAACAATTTTCAAATTAAAAAAATAAATAACATGTTTAAACACCATTCTCCGTCACTCCTTTGTCACGAATTTCATAAGATTCCTTCTTGCGCGAGATTTCCTAAATGCCACAGAGACGCGCGATCGTTGGGCCGCCTTTTTTGTGCACAACAATCTTCTTGTAAGAAATTTCTGTAACTCATGAGTGAGAAAGAACAAACGGTTCTGTGTATATATTTTTTTCTTCTTGATTCTCTTTTTACTTATTCAACCTCATGTCTTTCCGCGTTTTTATTCCTTTCGCCTAATAAATGGTGTTAGTGATGCTTTTTTTTACGCCAGCATCTTTTTGATCCAGTTTTTTTGTGGGAGATCTTTGGCAATTCCCGGTTATTGTCTAAAAATCTCGTGGTTTACGTGAGATCATTGACGTGGGACAAGCAGTGGATGATGATGAAAAAAACTTAACACACTGCAATTAATGGGGACAAAGAGGTTTGTAGCTTTTTTGCAATGGGAAATGTTACCAAATTAGTGAGCTTCTCGTGGTAAAATGGGCGAATAGATGATCTCTCCGTAAATGTGACATGCGATGAAAGAGATTAAATTTTCGGAGTGAAAATTAGCTGTGAGAGAAGAGTTTATCTTATCTGGTATTAGATGAGGGGGACATGTTACCACAATTTGCGTAAACTGATGACTAAAACTTTATGTATGGGTTATATGGTAATAAGCATTTTTGCCATTTCGTACAATTCATTATTTTGTAGATAAAAGTCATGACAACGGAGATAAGAAAGTGAAACCCCCATATCGAAAGGCAAAAGTTATATACCTTTGCTATATACAGTACAAACATACCTATATACAATGACTATTTATGTCATTTTTACGCTAAAGCTAAATCGATGTTTTTGCAATCAATATATCTTACCTATTATTGCGATGTATGCCACGAAGGGATATAATAAATCATGGTGGTGCTTAATTCAATCCAGGAAAAGCTATTTGGTATTTTTAGCGAGGAGGAATATTTATTTTTTAAAAGGTTCCACTTCTATGCGATCAGAGAAGATTATACTTAAAATTCTCAATGGTTTATTAATTATGGAAATGGATAAAATCACTTCCATGTAAGCGATTAATGCGGAAATTTGAGTTTTTTACACACGAAATTGCCTTTGAGGTAAGCTTAAAAAATGTGTGAACTTTGATGTATTTTTGCGAAAGGTTCTAAATATTTTTTTTTAAGAATTTTCTTTTAATATGTTTGTTTGTACATCTACAGACAAATATTAAAAAAAATTCTTAAAAAATATTAGAACCTTTTACAAAAATACATCAAAGTTCACGAATTTTTTAGGCTTACCTCAAAGGCCACTTTGTGTGTAAAAAACATGAATTAATAAATAAATAATAATAATAAATAATAAACAAATAAATAATAAAATAATAAATAAATAAATAATAAAAAATTATAAATAAATGAAAAATAATAAATAAATGAGTAAAAAACTGGTTAGTCAAAGGCCACTTCGTGTGTAAAAAACATGAATTAATAAATAAATAATAATAAAAAATAATAAACAAATAAATAATAAATAAATAAATAAATAAATAATAATAAATAAATAATAAATAAATAAGTAAAAAACTGGTTAGTCAATTTTTTCAAAATTAGGTGTTAAATTGGACATGAACTAAGTAATTAGTTGGTGTTCCACTTCGTGGCCAACACCAAGTATTGTAATCGTCGGATTTTCCGACCACCTCAGATCGGGCTCAAACTTAGTATGAGCACGTTTCAGACAACCCACATTCCAAAAATTGTGGTGGAAAATTTTTGATCCGGCCGGCCTGCCGGCCGGCCTGCCGGCCTGCCGGCCTTCCGGTGGTCCAAACTTTGCCTTATAACTCGAGAACAGTAACAGATAGAGACTTTCTGTTTGAAGTTTTCTATAGAAATGTGGGTGTAAAATTTCATTTTTTCGCATTTTCAAAATCCAAGATGGCCGCCGTCCGCCATTTTGAAATACCGTCAACCACTTCCCTTATAGCTAGAGGTCTGAAATTTTATTATGTTGTAGAGCTCAGTGAGATGTTTTCATCAACAATTCATACTTGACAATCGGTCAAGCGGTTTAGCAAATATGGCGGCCTAAAGCAAAAAGTGTTTTTTCGATATAACTCGAGAACGGCTTGACCGATTTTGACCATCTTGGTATCAAATGAAAGGTATTGAGAAGCCCTACAACTCTTTAGAACATTTCAAGTTTCAAGAACATCCGCAAGAGGCACTAAAATCAAAAACAAAAATTGCCTAACTTTAAGGGGCAATATCTCCGAACATCTGTTATAGATTTCCTTTAAATTTTGATATGTTGTAGCCGGACTCAATATCTTTCTTCAGTCCGAAAATGAAGAAATTCTATGTCGCCGTTTAGAAGATATGGCAATTTAAAAAAATCATGAATTTAAAAAGTTGTAAGAGCCATATCTCCTGAACTGCTTGACCGATTTTGCTCATCTTGGTATCAAATTAAAGGTTCTGCGATTCTCTACAACTTTCTAGAACAATAAAATTCTCTAGAACCATTCCTTCAGGACAAAAAATGCGAAATACTGTTTTGGTAAAACAAAAAGCCGCCATTTTGTGTTCTGGATATGACCTTGAAAAGTATCAAAATTTATCCCATATTCTAGCTTATTTTAAGACCTTTCCATAACTAGTCAAGAAATGTCTGTAGGTGTTATAGAACTTGAGATATGACCATTTTTATGCATCAAATTACTGAATTTCACAAAAAAAAATCAACTTTGCCTACTGATAATGCTTACAAATCGTATTATAACGCATAAATTAACTTCTACACGTTGTGGGACACCAACTCTTATAACTGGACGCGTTATGATTGACTTTTCTGTAGGTATCCTTTGTCTGAATTTTTATAAAAAAAACTTTATTGAAATTTTGGAATGGCATTTTTTTTAATTAATTCTCTTTTAAAATTCATCATTTTCTGACCTGATGAAAACATTCTGAATTGACGAAAATTTATATAAATCATTCAAAATATCTCTTTAATATTTTTTAAGGTCAAAATGTTTTTAAATCTGATTTTTCAGTGTTTGATAAAAGTTTAAAAAAATATTCTCTTAATTTCATTTACTAATAACTTCACAAGCTTTTTTCTGAGCTTTTTTGTGATATTTAAGAGCTTAAAATAATGTTTTTCTTATATAAAATCATGATTTTTGGAGATTATTTGTAGTCTTTAATACTTTTAAGTTAAAATTAAATTAAAATAAGTTAATTAAAAAAAAATAATTGGAAAATATCGTCATGAAATAACTCATTGCCAAAATTAAATTGATGTTTCTTTATGTATTAAAAATTCTGTTAAAACAAACTCTACATACTTTGAACTAAATTCCGGAGATATTTATCTCCTTCATCAGGCCCAAATTCCTTGGAAAATTCCTATCCCTTCATCAAAAATCATTTAAAATTGACAAATCCAACAATTTGAGCGACAATATCTCATTGGAAGAAGGAATTCCTCTCTCTCAATGGATATTAAAGCTAATTTTAGGGGCAAAGAAAATATTTCTATGCTGTATGAAAATCCATTTTTAAACCTCAAGTTCATTGCTCTTGCGGGATGCTGTATAAATGAGGAATTTCCCTCGCTGCAACTTAAATAAAACACTATACAATACCGAAAAAAAAATCATTCTCCGTATGGTTTAACGCCCAATACACACAGTGGTGGCTTCTCTATAATGTAAAAGTAAACAGATATAAATTCTCTTCTGGGATTCTCGTGCATGAACTTCTTTTCTTTTTTTTCTCCACCATATACAACACATTTTATCCTTCATTCATCTCTTCTAAATGTACGGCAAATTTGTTGACAACAAGTCACGAGATTTCGTGACACGAGACTTCACGGTATGGTTGTTTTTGGATGGGGGTGAGAGGGGTGGATCGGAACGAGTGGAGGAGATGTGCGAAATGTAGTATATAGAAAGGATCGCGATGAGGCTATAAATAATACGCGATTGTGGAGAAAAATCGCGTAAAATGGGTGTTGTCTGTACTTTTCTCTCTCTCTCTCTCTCTCTCTCGCGTCTCTCTTGTGTGGATATGTTGGAACGCGCGCGCGGTTTTGTACGCGAAGCATAATGTATATAGCGTGCTATATACATATGTAGCGAAGTAAAAAGTATGAGAGGGGCTCTTTTTCGTATTGGATTCCCGTGTGTTGTATGTGGCTGTGAGTAAAGCGACTTTGCTCTTGGTTTTAGTTGCATGTGAGGCTTCGTTGGAAGTGGATTGATTTTTCACAAAGCTCCCATTTTCTTGTCTTCTCATTCATGGGAATGTCTTTGCGGTGCTTTTTTTTCTTTCAATGTTGGACTCTTTCATTTGGTGACACACAAGGTGAAGAAAGAGTGGTTTAATGTGCAAAAAAAATCCTAATAAAACTCCGGGTTTTAATTTAAAAACATTCGCACTCAAGCGAGCCATAAACTTATACACCGCATATTTTGCGCAATGACTCAATGTGCTGGATTTAATTATTTTTCAACTTGAAACATTTTGTTTTTTAAAAGAGAATATTAAAATCTCTGTGGAAATGTGCCTTTTTCTCGTGTGCCTTCTTTTGCCTAAATGGTAAATTGCTGTGTGGAAGACGTGTAATGTAAAAGAGTTTAAAGTAGACAATTTTCGCGAGACCAACAGTGTGATGTTGATTTAAATTAAGAGAACCTCTGTGGATTTTTTTGCAAAGAAAAAAGAGAAGATGAATCATCGAATTACATAGTTGTGTGTCTTATTGAATGTGATGTTTCTACATGCGGCAGATGAAGATATGCTGCCCTGAAGAGACTTCCACAGTAACTGCAGCACATCATAAGGAACGGAGTGATGTTGTGTTAAAAATAATTTCCAAAAGGAATTTCCTTTAAATTATTCTTCACAGCGTGTTCCCTCTTGAAGATTAATCCTCACTAAGCGTGTGTGTTTGTGTGGATGTTTATCCAGAGGCATTTCCCAAAAACGAATTTAGATTTTGAGAAAAGTCCCAACTTGACGAACATTCTCTTCTTTTCATCTTTGAAAATATATGTGCGGAAACTTTGTCAGGAAGAAGTGAATGTTACAAACAAAATTGTGGTGTTCAATGAAAATTTATTTTTAACCATCTCACAACGCTTTTCTCAAGCTCTTGATTTGATTTTCTTCTCAAAAGTGAAAAGATCGAATGATTAACAAAGTGTGATACCTCTTTGACAATTTATCAATTTCTTTAAACGATCCGTCCAAGATTTACAAAGGAAAAAGTTTTCTTTCCTTCTTCAAAAGAAGACCTAAAAGGTACGAAAAGAAAAAAAAACTTTAAAACGAAACAATCAAGAAGAACCTTTTCTCACGTGCCGTGGCAATTAAATGCAATTTTATTGCGGATAGTTTTTTGAGTGTTTTATCACGTTTTTTTGCCTTAATCGCGCGAGAGGAGATTTTTAGTTGAAAGAAAATTACTTTAAGTGTTTTCGGTAGATATCACCCCGTAAGCTGTGCAAAAGTATACGAATCATCATTATTTTCACATTGATACAACACCACTTCTTTAACAACAAAGTAAAGAAATTGGAAATTTTATTTCACTCATCATCCTTCCGTGGAAGCCAGTAGTTTTTTTAACCTTTTACGAGGTAAGAGAAGTTCAAACTAAACAATGATATTTTTGCCATTTCTTCTTTTTCCATTTTAAATGATAAATCACAACAAAAAGCAATTTATTGTTGGTAATTGATTCATTGGTTGTATATCCCAAATTGGCCCCTAGAGACACTTTAACGGGGAAAAGCGAGAAAATTATTATGTGGCTTTTAGAGTGAGAGAAATGGGTTTTTGACCAAATTTAGTTGGTTGTTTTCCAAAAGAAAAAAAAATCTCTTAAGCTGTTTTGCTGTTCACAATAGATGGCAAAAATGGAGATATATAATAATTTAAGATGAATGATTGGTGAATGTGAGAAGGAATGGGATTTTATGGTGTGTCGCGCAAAGTTCATGGTGGAAAAAGCAAAAATAGCAAAAGAGCGCGAGAGAGAGAGGCAAACACAATAGTTATGATAAATTATCAATCGACAAATCTACCCTAATAAGGCAATAAGCAATTATATGGAAGAAAAAGAATCGAGACATCGGCGATGGGAGCGAAAAGATAGAAAAGTAGTGGAAAAGATGGAGTAAATTGTTTATGCGGAACTCAAGAAGTTCTTGCTCACTGTACGTAATTGGTATCAAAAAGGGGAAACATGTGGTTTGGGTACTTGGATGCAACAATATAATATCATATATTGGAGTTGCATAAGATAGGTGGAATCTCTCTTAGTTGATCTCCAACCGTTGTTGGGTGTTTTTAAAGCTCTAGAAGCAAGCTTGTTGCAATTTATTCACTTATACGTTCCACTTCAAATGAATTGACGTTGGATGTCAATTGGAAAGGCATAGCTCTACCTAGATATTTCTCCACTGATAAATTCCATGATAGACTTGGACGTGGTCGGTCTAGAGGGAAAATTATTCGTTGTTGTACAGAGAGTGATGAAAATACTTCTTGATGGAGGGTAAAATTAAGTCAGGTTTAGTCCATTTCTTAGGCTAGGTCTAGTTGTTCTGAAAACTTTACATTTTAAGCCTGAACTCAAGTTTTTTAGGGTTAGGCTTTTAAGGTTTAAAAGTAAGAATTTAAGAAGGTCCTAATTCTTCTTATTCTAACCTTAAAAAATTAAGTTCTGCCTAAAAAACTTAAGACTGGTTCAGAGAACTTCGGCCTAATACAAAAAATTAAAGATAGTTTCTGGAAAACTTAAGTCTAATATATTTTTTTTTAGATCTGACTTAATAAATTTAATAGCTAGCTTAAAAAACTAAGCCTAACTTTAAAAATTCAGGCCTAGCTTACAAAACTAAGCCTAACTTTAAAAACTCTGGCCTAGGTTAAAAACTGAAGCTTGGTTTAAAAAAACTTACGTTCAGTATAAAAATCTTAGGTCTAACTTAATAAATCTTAGACCTAACTTTAAAAAAAATTAAGCCTAACTTTAAAAACTCTGACCTAGGTTAAAAAACTAAAACCTGATTTAAGAAAACTTACGCCTGACCTAATGTGCCTAGGCCGGACTAAAAAATATATATTTCCGAATTTTTCAAATATAGTTTTTGATTATTAAATTGGTTAAAATAATCCATTTTTTAATATCCAAAAAAATCAATAAAAATTTTTTAGCTCCTCATCGTTTTTCTTTTATTTCAAGAATTTTCCATTTGAAAGTTTTCTGAATTCCAACAAACCCTTAAGTTTCCATTGAAGAATACCAAAGTTTCTTAGCTTGTCGTTGCATGGAAAAATGAAGACTTCATGTCAAAGGAGGGCAGATGCTGAACTCGGTCTTTTTAATTATTTTTTTTCTTCTTTCTACACACCACAAGAGAGAATTATTTAATACTTCTTACAATGTTGCAAAAAAAAAAAGCACGAGCGAATTTCTTTGTATTGCCATCATGTGGTTCTACTTTTCTTCTTGGAGGTTTTTTGCAGTGAAGGAAAGAAAATAAAAGAAATCAACAAAACCAGAATGTATTGGTTATAAGAATTGAGGGGACAGAGTTGGTATTTTGCTGTGGCATTCGAAACGTGGGACTTGTTGCAATTGCTTGGGACTTCTTAGGCTTTCTTCTTATGGTTCTATTCAATAAATTTTCATCTCTCTTGCACTCAAGTTGGGATGAAGAGAGTGTTGTGGCTTTGTGATTTAATTTATATGCTCCATCAAGAAACATTGAGAATAATTCACATGGCACCGCATAGAATTCAAAATTGCTCCATTGAGGATGTGTTGAAGTGTGTGCAAGATTGGATCGTCGAATGATGGAGAAATGGTCGTCAAAAACATTTCTCTTGTGCCATCTTTTGCTTGATGATCTTAATTTTTCCCGCATATGCAATTGAAGCTAATCGTTGCGTGAATTGTGTGAGTGATCTCTGGAAAATATCTCTAAATCTGTCGTCGAGTTGATCTTGAGAGTACGCGCGGTTTGGTACGCTGAGTTCAGTCAGCACAAGAGAGGCGATCTGACGTACATGCCGGGCTTTTTGTGTGGTGTGTGTCCCATGGGTGGAGATAATGAATGATCTCAGCGGGTGATGACAATGACCTGAATAGAAAAAAAAGAGCGCGTCACAATTTACAAAACATTTACGATGAGCCAAATGAATTATTTCATTTGCTAAAATAGAGACATTCATCTCTCCTACCAACTCGTTGATGGACTTCCTTCTCGAGAGAATAATTTTGAAGAATTGCATAAAATTGCTTTTCAACAACATTCTTTTATATTGTTTTTTATTCAACTCAATTGGAAGAATAATAATACCTGTCTGTGAAAGAAATTCTCTCTCATAAATTCTTCCTGGAATTATGCAGAAGTTCCCCTTGATATATGGCTTTCTTTTTCTGTATGTTTTCTCTATGGTAATTGTCTGTGCGTTCTTCCGCGGATGCGTTATTCTTTCTTGTACGTACAACGATTGATAAATTCTGATATGTCTCTGTGGTTGAAAAAAAAACCCGAGCTTGATGGGGGGTTAGGTGAACCATGACCAAGCACCAATTTTGCTCTGGCAAAGGACAGCCGGATGGGTATGGAAAGGAGGGCAAAAAAAGAACCAACAAGCGGTGTGTAACCTGCAAAATGGCCAGGTGCATTAGGTGAGGCAATGGCGCACGCGCTGGGTTGAAAAAGAAAACGTAAAGTCCTTGGGCAATGAACCAAGCTGTGCGATCTTTTAAAAATTGGCTTAGATATGTGGCTGTGAACGCGGGAAAAAGACAATAAATGTCGAGTTTGTCTGGGGGGATTTTTTATGAGAAGGAGTTTATACATTTTGTCGTTTGGTTTTGAGAGAAACGTAGCAAATATCTAGAATTATAAAAAAGATCGTAAAATGTTTAAAAAGAGCTTAATAGACTTTTTATCATGCCTTGAGGATAGATGAGACAGTATGTTAAAAGATTTGAATTAAAATTCACAAGACACGCCCCTATTGCAACTAGTTTTGTGTTCTATGCTCAATGCATATGCTTCAGCGCCCTATTGGTCATTTTTTTTTTAAATATTTGAGTACAAAATTAAGGCTGTCTAAAGATCGATAGAAGATGAATAGAAAATTAAAAGAAATTGTAAAATGAATCAGAGAAGCATATGCTTTACGATTTACGCTTTATGCATTTCTAGACATATATTTTGCAAGATTTTCAGTTGATCCCAAATTGTTAGTTCTGTTTGAATATTTTACGATTTACTGCAACCTTTTCCGCATCTGGCTTGAAACTTTCAAATAAAGGCAATGAAAGTCTTAAAAATGCATAAACCCCTTTGAATACCCTACAAAGGTTAATGCCCCTAATTCCAATCTTCTGCTGCACAAATATTAAATGCGAATTTGCAAAGAACGTCTATTAAGTGATTTCTTTTTGAGTAGTGGTCTCGCCTCGAGTGCACCAAGTTTTCTGCTTCTTTTGCCAATCTTTCTTTTTGGCCAAAAAGGTAAACCTGAATTTGAGTCATTTTGCCCTTCGTTGTCCTTCATTCCTTTTCGTCTTTTGTCTTAAAACCTTCTGTTCCAGTCTGGAAGATTGTGTGTATGTGTTTAGGAGGAAACTTTGAAGTGGATCACATGAGCAAACACCAAACTGGTTCTCTTCCACTTGCATTTTGGCTCCTTTCTTGAGTGTCTTGAGAGAAAATCAGACACTATCTTTCGTTGGCAAAGACGTACATATTGGGGAAGGTGAGATGGAAACCCAAAATGGCCAAGAGGTGAAACTTGGCAGAAGATTCCACCAATTTCATTGAAAGAGAAAAATATCCGCGATGTACTTTGCGTATAATACCTACACACAAAAAAGTGAGCCAACGAGCAATTTATTCAACATGCTTTTTCTGCCACCTTTCGCAAAATTTTTCATCAACAGCTGCTTCGTCAAAGAGATGGCGGATTTTTTTTCTTATTTTCTCTCTCACTTTAACAGCGTCCACCGCCAAATTTCTGCTGCTGTGCGTGGAAAATGACAAAAATAACCATTAAAAAGAAGTCTTATAAACTTCCTTCTGCGTGTGTCGTGTCGGTTTAACACGATCAAGACTCTTTTTTTCGCGATCTTTTGTCCGCGAAGATCATCAATTAATTTTGGTGGGAGCTTTTTTTTTTGCACCGCGTGCAGATCTTCCAATGATGAGCTTTTACCTGCGAAGTAAAAAAAGAGTCATTTATCATCTTTCAGCCATGTTCGGGGTGTATTATTTCCAAATTATTTTATTTTCGCTCCGTGGACTTTTCATGTGTCTTCCTACATTGTTTTCGCGTGATTTTTTTGTTGCTTATTTGGTCTCTTTCAGTCTGCCGTGCCGCACGATTGTACGATTTTTGGGTGAGACAGTTTGTTCCATAAGAAGGAGCTCTTATGTTTTTATTTTATATTTATTCTTTAAGAGATTCTTTTTATTCATTATGGGTTTAAAAAAGATACTTAAAGACTTAAAAAATAATTTTAAAAACTTTTTGAAAAATCTGTGCAAGTTTCTCCAAAAAGCAGAACGTCGCTGGAATGCAAAAGAGCGACTTTTTGGTTTTTTTCAAAGCTTTCAAATTTTTCTTTTTGAATCTTCTTGCATTTAGCTGTGAAAGAGACTGCAAATTATAAATAAAATCTTACGTATTAGAGAGGAGGGGGCTATATAATTGCTACATAAACGCAAAACTCTCACGAATCGCCGAAATCTCTGTGAGTGAACATCTTAAAGAGATCTATATGTAGTGTTTAATATTTTCTTGCATGACCTTGCGTTTCGGTACTTCTCTTTTTTTCCCCTTAATGTTAAAAGCTTTATACCTGCCAACAATTCAACGATGAGAGATTTTGCGTAATTTTTTTAAATTTGGGATCTCCGCTTTATTCTTTTCGTGCTTCTTTTTTGCTGCTAAAGTCCAATCTTCTACACCATCTTGCGATTGAAGAGATGCTATATCAAAAAATCCCATGTGGTGCCAGAGAAGACGAGAAAAAAAAGTAATATTTGTAAGGAGGAGGAAGAAAAAAAGAGGAGATAATTGAGAGTCGAAGCCAGTAGTCAATCAACATTACTCAGAAATGGACAAAGTAGTGCACAATTTGCATATTTCATCGATCAATTGAGTGTCTCGTGTTACGCATATTAAGTAGAGCTTTGGCAGAAGTTGAAGATCATGGGAGAATTGGAAGAAGAAAGCGCACGGAAAGGCAACAAGAGAAAAAAAAATTGCGAGTTCTCGATCACAATGCGGAGGACAATTACATAATGAAATTATATTGCATACGATCCGCTCAATCATCGCGCAGAGAATCAATGAGAATTTTATGCATGATTTGGGTTGAATGATGTTTGTGGGTCTTTCACCTGCTCTGGTGGCAGCTTTCGTCTTTCGCGCTGCGCGCCAGATGATTGTGGCTCCGAAAAGGCCACAAAACGTACCTTCTTATGTGCATTGAGGCAGAGATAAATTGCAGCAAATTGACTGCTATATGGATCCAACATAGAGTTGCAATGAAGAGAAGTTTTTCAATTCAATTTGGTTTGAACTCCTGATCACGCGCTATATGTAGTTTGAAGAAAAGCACAGAATTTGCGTATCTGTATAAATTTGATTGAAATCAACATACACGGAAATGCAAGAGAGAAGGTTATGGAGATCATGAAAATAAATTGAACGACTCCATGAAGCTACCACAACCGTGTGCTTTTTAGAATAAATCCGTATGTACCGCCAATTGGGAAACTTCACATATAATATGGGTCTCTGGTATATTCAAATGCCAAAGAAATGGTGAAAAAGCTTCAAGATGGAGTGAGATGAATTTTAGATTGCAAGTAATCACGAAATTTTCTTCACAACAAACGGCAATTAGGCTGTTCAAAAAGTTTCCTGTTCAATGATGTCCGTTTGAAGCCAATACAGGCTTGTTGTGGAATTCTTAGTTATTGTCATAATCCGATTAAAGCAGATAAAAAGCCTAAAGTTAGGAACAAACGTAAGAATACAGTTTGGCTTGAATTTCTAGGCGTTTTTTCGTAGGCACCTAGAATTAGAGTTTTTTGGACTTAGAGTTTGATGGCACTATAATAAACTCTGGCCTGTCTCATTTTAAGGCTTTGCGTTCTCGGAATAAAAGGCCTGATTTGGAATCAGGCGCTAAGTCCCAAAATCGTTAACTTTGTTAATTGGTTAGTTATCCAGTTTAGCTCAAATTGGAAAACTGCTCTAATCAAAAATAGGAAGACAAAAAGAACCATTGAAAGTGTCAATTAGGACTAGAAAACTCAGAGTTTTCCATAATTTTCCTTGAAATATTTATACTTAAAGTATCTTCTAAACTTAATTAATGTCGTCTAACATTCTTAAAGAACATTGCAAAGAATATTCAATAATTCTTCATCAAATATTTTGATCAATTTTACTGAGAAAATCAATTTGAAGACTTTTTGAACAGACCTAACAATGAAAACCAAGAACTTCTTGAGAAATCACCGTCTGTATTTTCCTCGTCGTCGGTTCATTTGAATATACGACAAAACCGAATGAGTGAAAAGTGAATAAAATTCACCTGAAATGGTAAAAATTGCTTCTATGCAAAAAGCTCAGTGGAGTCTTCGTTAGTGGACACAGCATGAACATTGTTGCCTCTGTGGTTGGAAGAGAGACCTCTTGCATGTCAGCTGATTTTACAATTGGATTTTCTGTCGCACCAAATGACGCAATTACACAACATTTCTGTATTATAATGATTCGTGAAGTGGATTTTCCTTTTTGAGTGTCATCAACAATATCAAACATAATACAAAAGACTCTTGAGAGAGGTTTTTTATTCAACTCTATAAAGACAAAACCCCAATCTTATGGACGAGATTTAACGATTTATGTACTCTTTGGTGAGGTAAAAATGAGGTGAAGAAGATGGTGAAAGAGTGTTGTGTGTGAGGAAGGAGTGGGTTTCTTTCAATTATTTTTCCCTCCTTCGGTTAGGTTAACACTCTTTCACAACAAAAACCCTCCTTTAATCGATTCTTTCAATGTTTTGCTACATCTTAGTGCTAAAGCTTTTTTTTTTCTCTCCATCTTTCTTTCCTCCCTATTTTATGCTACTTAAAGTAAAATGCAGAAAGAAGGAGGAAAACCCACACAAAATACACTCTTCAACCTCATTTTAAATGATTTTCTGATTTTACCGCTCTTGCGTACAAGTCTCAATGACTTCGTTTCGGCGGGGGTAATTAGAAGTTTTGTGAATGAAGAGGAAGTTTCTTCAGAAAGAAGTAGAAGAAAAAAAACTTAAGTGGTGCAACTTTTCCTCTCTTAATTTCTAATGACGAAGAAAGAGTCAATTAGGAAAAATAGTGCGGTGTGTGTACATAAAATGAGAGCGGTTTTTTTTTCGCTTAAAAGTTTCAAAACTTCGCGTAAACAACGTACAATTAAACAAGTAAATTTGTTTGCAACGAAAAACCAATTAACCTTGATTAAAAAGGAAGGAACTCTGACTTGGCATTTTCTAATTCATTCCGGGCGCGACTGTATGAGCAAGTGATTGGTATCACAATGTTTAGGAAAAGGTGGTTTCTGCTATATATTAAGAGAACTGTCTTAGCTATGGTGTGGCTCTCAAATTGCACAGATATATTGGTTCAAAAAGGGCGTTAATGTTTTGCACTGAAAAATTAACTAATGCGATAATTAAGTATGGAAAGCAAAAATAAGGAGGGAGTTTTGGAATTTTGAAATGTTGCCTTTTCCTTCCTCTTTTATCTCTCTGTATGCCTCCTCTGTCTGTTTTAGTTACTCTCACTCCAATTTTATCACATTAAAATGTCTTTTCCATGTCTTTTTTGGTGGCAAAGAAGGGAAGAGTGGTGACTGTCGGGGCAATATGCAATGAGGTCAAGAGATAAAGCTTAAGAGGTTCTCCAACAACTCAATTTCTTACAATTTTATATACTTGACTCTATAAATACTTGGAAGCTTTTTGGCTTTGAAAACAACTCCAAAGAAGAAAAAAGTTGTTGAGGTTGATGGAGAAGGAAACCTGAGGTAATTGATTCTTTTGTTATTCAGTGGATAGTCTTCGTAAAAAGGAAACCTCATTAATTGATTGCTTATCCAAGCTTGGGTACCATGGTGGAGGTGTTAAGTGCCCGTTGGGTCTCGCGGTGACCTTTCAAGCAGGCACAGTGTGATTGAGGAAAAGTTGTACACTTTAGGCCTCAACTAATCAGTTTTATTTACGTTCCTTGTGTCCCCCTGTTGTAATTGGACTGAATGACGCCATTCAATTTGTTATGCGCCCCAGAGTTGAAATGCTAGCCGAGAAGGCTAATAGATTAATTTAGGAATTTGAATTTTTAACAGTTTTTATTAAAATCAAGGGGTACAAATTGTTATTCAAGCTACGGGGATTTTGAAATAGTTAGTTTTATTAAATTTCCGAAGAATTTCTAGCGATTTATGTTCAACCCTGGCAGTTTGTTACGATTAATTAACCCCGAGAAGAATTTTAAAATCTTTTATTATATCATCGAAAGTTTTATAGAGTAGATTTAAGAACTGCAATAAAATTCATTCTTCATGAAACTCAATGTTATAAAATAACGATTATGTATTGCTTAACCCCGATAATTTTCTAGCAGTTAATTTAAGTTCCGAGAAGTTTTACTCTTCATTAATTCTTTGATGGCTTCAATTTATCATTCAGAACTTTCAAAGGGAATAAATTTAAAGTTTAAGATTTTTCTAGCAGTTAAGTTTAACCTAGAAAAGTTTTGAAATCAGATTTACTGCAATAAAATATGATAAAATTAAATCAAACCATCATAACAATTCTAAAGAATCACAGCTAATAGCTTTAGTTTTATGCTCTGAACTTATGGCAATTTTCAAGCGTTTTAACCTTTAGAATTTTCTAGTAGTTTTTTTCTAAGCATAATGGGCTTTCTAGCAGTTTTTCTTAAAATTTTAATTAAATTTTTGTTTAATGATAACAATTTTAAAATGAATGGAAATTAATCTGCAAGAAAATTCTAGCACTTTATGTTTGATTTTAAAGCTTTTCCTAAAGCTCTAACCCCGTAAAATATTTAATCTTCATCTTTAACGTAAGTTAATTAGTACAAAGGTCACACTCGGTGGTTCCCAAAAATTATCATTTAAACCATGTGGTGCAACATTTCCCTCACCAAAATTATGTAAACAAAAATACAAACCATTTGGTCAAAGCTTATCTACATATTTTGTGTCCCAGATTAGACTATTATCTTATCTGGAAAAACATTGTGGTTTGTTTTTAATGCAACTCTGGTTGGTCAATGGTGCGACTATATGTATGTAGTATCTGAAGAGTGTCGATTAGACAGAAAAGCTTTTGAAGGGACGGAGGGAGTGTGAATGGATTGAGAGTCGGATGTGGAGTGTCGGTCGATCAAGTTTAATGAACTTTATTGTGTAAATTGTGTGCGGTTAAATGGAAAAACGACGAAAAGTGTGCTAGAAATGTTAACTCAACTTCTTTTATTTTTCTTCTCAACAACTCGTCAAGTTTTACAGTCAGGTATTGATTAACGTCGCATGGGATATACTCTTTCCACTCATTATTATTAATGGGTGGAAAGAGTATATCCCATGCGACGTTAACCAATACCTGACTGTAGTGGCTATTTTCACACAAGGTTCGTTCCTTTTTTATTTTTGCTTTAACCGCCAACAAACCTTCAGTACACGATGAGGCCAAAAATGATGGCATGGAATCGATGAGCGGACGTGAAATTTTCACGCAGAGATTTTATACAAAATGAAGAGAAAAAAAGTTCATGAGAAGAAATTAATTTGGGATGTTCTATTGCGGGAGAGATGGTGGATTAAGAGCAAAAAAAAAATAACAGAAGAATTCCACGTATCAAATAGACAAATTTGCCGGTGCTGAAGGTACCACATCAAGGGGAAGAGGAGTGAACCTTTCTGAAGAATCGTGAGATGTTGAGGCGGGAAGTTTGAAAGAAGTTCCAATGAAGAATGCTCGGTGTGCAATTAAAGCAAAACGAAAATGAGGAGAGATGCGCAGAGACTTGGTGGTGAAATGGTGAAAAATGAGGCAATGAATTTATACAATTTGGCCTGTTCAAAATTGATTTCTTCATTGCCAAAGAGTGTTCTCAATTTGGTGAGAAAGATTCTTTTTTTTTTTTTGCTTTCGAGGTCGCCTCACCTTTTGTGCGGCACGACATACACGTGTATTGCCTACAATTGCTCTCACCTCATGTAGATGATGATTGTTATCGCAGCTCCGGAGAATTTCAATTGCTCCAGAATTCTTCTCTTCATTAATTGCGAGATTACTTTTTTCCATGGTGTGTATTTTTTTACATTCATTTTAACTGCTTTCTTGGTTGTTTATTGCGTTAGATGTTGGGCGGAGAGAAAATTAGGTGTTTTACCTTTACGCAGCGTGGTCTTTCACCTCTGACGATGACGTCTTCTTTCTCTCCCTGGATGGGAAATTCTGAAATTTCTCTTTTTATCGTGCACTGAATGACTAATCAGAAAAATTCTGCTTCGGCGGGTTTTTTTTTATTTCCTCGCCAAGTAATCTTGAAACGCCCCAACAGAAGCATCGAGTTGATTGAAAATCAATGAAAGTACAAGCTAAATTCACCTTCTCTTGTTTACCATGTGTTCATTCTTTTTTTATTTCCCCCGTGATTAATTATATCAAATAACCTCCGGGAAATACTAAAGGGTCGTCTCTACAACGTAGTCTTATTTTTTTTCTACATTATTCAGCATGTCCTCAAATCTCCATTCGTATTTGGTGGCATAAAAGAGATTTGTTTGTGAAAAGGAAAAGAAAATAGTACGGCGTGAATGTGAAAACAGACAACCAGAAAAGGAAATTCCTCTATTACAAGAATATTTAGTGATGCATTAAAGTGATGAAGTTTTTTCTTTGGTTGTCAATCATTAGAAGAGACATTTTCACTCAATATGTGGAATAGGGTGTGGCAATTGAAATGCAATTTAATTAATTTAATTAAATAAAATGCTTCTCTTTTACTTTCTGGTGTGCATTGAATTAGTTGGTATTTTAATGATTTTAATTGATAAAAGTTAGTCTGATAAATTGCACGATAGGAGGCACTTTATAGATGATTTTTGTGAAATCAATCTTGATGTGGTATTTAGGTTTAAGGCGGAGAAGCTCTAGCTTTGGCTTTGTACTTCAATCTCTTCTCAAATATT
Organism: Lutzomyia longipalpis; assembly: GCF_024334085.1. Classification (NCBI taxonomy): domain Eukaryota; kingdom Metazoa; phylum Arthropoda; class Insecta; order Diptera; family Psychodidae; genus Lutzomyia; species Lutzomyia longipalpis. The sequence continues at coordinate 10,157,198 of NC_074707.1, read as the reverse complement.
TCAAATTATCGATAAACTGCCAAGAGAAAATAATAATAAGGGAACTCACTTTAAAAGCGTAAGTTAAGAGACTTTGTAAGTTTTTAGCTGATTATTTTCTTTACGGTTTTGCTAAATCTGTTATTATAGGAGTCGTACTAACGAATGTAGGATCCTTAGACAATTTTTTATGGGTTTTGTAAAGAATTTTACACTACATTCTCGCATGAAGTAAAATCGTTAAGAAAACATAATCTGTTTACGCTTATCAGGTTTAGGTTCAGTAACCACTTAGGCATTCTTTCAGCCTGTATCCTATTAAAATGGTCTAGTTAGCGTATTCTTGACATTCGGAATAGGGATATTATAAGCGGTTTCCTCTAAATGTCTTTCAACTCACTTACCAACGTTGATCTGTTTACGTTTAGTCGTTTAGTCTCTATATGTTTACGCCTTCTCTTACATTTCTAAGTGAGTTCCCGAGATGATTTTCAAAAGATTATTGATATGAATTAGAAATTTAAATTTGTGAGATTGCATTCTCATTGCCACACCCTGTGTCTATTCACATTTAGATAGATACGTATATTGAAAGAAAAGCAATGCAGACTTCTCTATATATAATAACAATATTAGCATAATTAGAAAATGTTGATTATGGAGAAATATCGCATCATTGATGTGTTTCCATGTTGCATCTGAAAAAATAAATCTCATATTTTTCCCCCTTTTTGCAATGTATCGGCGGATCATCTTGTTGTGTGTAGTTAAATTAAATTGAGATTTTATCAAGGTTTATACGCGCGTAAAGCCAAAGTTGGTAACTTCTCATAGGGAAGGTAAAAAAAAGGAATGTGTGTGGCAAGACTGTTATTTGTAAAGTTATTTGTTGGGTCTCTCTACGTCTGAAAGATGCAATATTCGTACAAAATGATAGGTGAGTGATTGTTGGTGGTTTGAATTGTGGAAGATTGAAGATTGAACATTGATAAGGAAGACCTCTCTCCATTGGCGGCATACACAAGAAAGATCTTTAAAAAAAACTTTTGCCCACCGACAGACCCACATTCAATGGGAAAAATAAAAGAAGGTATAAGAAGAAAATTGATATTGCTTCTTGTTTTTTCTCTTGAATCTGTGTGTCGCTAACGGGGTTTTATGTATTAAGACACGAAAAAAAAATACGAAGAATTATTCGTGGAAGATTAAAGGGAATTTACCCGAAAAAGTTTAGAGAGATGGCAGATTGGGGACATTTTGAAACCAATTAGGGTTCATCATCTCACAAAATGTGAAAAAGGTTGCAAACAACGCGACACCGTATCGCGACTACATCGAATGTGAATGCAAGAGGGAAATCAATTTCCATTGTTCAAAATTTACCCAACAATCACCAATAAAATGTGGTGGGAAGGATGGCATCGATGGAAATTGGCCAGTTGTATATTCTTTTCAATAGTTCACGTGCACTTTCCCATCGGAATAATCTACACCATCTGGATCTCATAGTTGACTCTCACAAATCCTCTCTCTCTCTCGCATCTTCTCTAATGTTTACCCATCATACTATGTATATGGATATCAATGGTGTTTATCTTGCACTTCCAAAAATGCTCATAACTGCATTTTTTCTTCCATGTCTTGTCTTGTGATAAATATTTAATGTTCCACTTCTACATGTCTCTGATTACCCTGAAAGAAAAAAATAAAAAAAACTCACAGTGTATGTCTGTCGCTATGAATTTGGAGTTCATTTATGGTTGGTTACCGCGAGGGCTGCTAGACTAAACTATATATAGTGAGGGTGGAAAGGCATTAAAATTATCCCCTTCCACACATCATGATTTCCTTTCGTATTGATTTGTCCATTTCCCAACACCTTTCTACCACCAAAACACAGGGGTCACGTAGCCTTCCAAAATACACACATTAGGCATTTTGGTTTTGTCAACATGCTCATATTATTCTTCAACATGAACATAATGCTGTCGTTTGAATGAACATAAATTATTTTGGAACGAAAATGTTGCTTAAAAATTACGCGGTGTTTATACGGAGTAATAATTCAGATTTATCAGGACTTTCTGTTGTTTTGTCTTATATTTTGACAGTCAGCACTGAGACGGCAGTTGCCGCAAGGGGAAATATTCTAAATGGTTGAAAAGAATTGAATTCTTTTGAATAATTTTCTGATATTTTAATAGTAAGGAAAAAAATGGAAATAAAAATTTCAATAATTCGATATTTCTATATCTTTTTGAGTCTACTGTTCACCTTCATCAGGTCTTCAAAATTTAGGAAATAATTTTTCTTTAACAAAAAATAGCTTTCTTAAAGATCAAACTCGAAGTATTCAAGAACAAAAAACTTTTAATTGGTAAAAAAAAAACTTTTCTCCTGTCAATTCGATATCTTTTTAAAGACTTTTCATATCAGTATTCTACCTTCATCAGGTCTTTAAAATTTAGGAAATTAATTTTATTTTACAAAAAAATATTTCTAAGATCAAAGCTCGAAGTTTTCAGGAACAAGAAACTTTCAATTTCTAAAAGAAAACTTTTTCTCGTGACAATTTAGTATTTTTTAAGACTTTCCAATCAGTTTTTTATCTTCATCAGGTCTTTAAAAAATTGGAAAATCATCTTTACTTGGCAACAAGAAATTCTATGATCAAAGGTTCAAAAACAAGATTAAGAAAAAATCAATTCTGATTCATAAAAAAATGTTTTCTTATTCTTTTCAAGAAATCTTCACAAATTTTCATGAAACTTCCACCATACCCAGCGAGAGAGCTATTATAATCCAATAAATCTTGTGGTGCGGGTTGTAATGTATTTTAGGGTGTGTTCAATTCCTTCAATATGAATATTAAACCGAAACTTTTACATGTCCCAAAAATTTACCTTGCTAAAAAAAATGTGTAACAGCTGAAGTAAAGTCAGTGGAGCATGAAAAATGACTTTTTTAGCGCTCTCTCAGTCTGTGATATGCGGTGTTATTTTTTTTTTAACTACTCTCTACACGATGGTAAAATAAAAACTAATCATGATGAGGAAAAATGAGGGGAGAATGAAAAAAATGCGGAAATTATTGAAAAATGTTTTATGTTGCAATACTGTGCGTGCTTTTATTTACAAGAAGGGGCTATATGCTGCTGCACACACAAAAAAAGCTCCATCAGTTTCCGCTCTAGTATTCCGCTGCTTGTTGAAGATCTCTTGCATTGCACAAGAACTAAATGCTCGTTGGCTGTTTTTTTCTCCTTTTGATATAAATCTCAGTGTATGGAGATAAATTCAGGTCTATAATTAAAAATTGTCTGTTTTATGTTGAAGAAGTCTTTTTTTTTCGGGTGATTCGAGGTGTGGTGGCAGGGAATGATTAAGAGAAGAAAAAAAAGGAATAAAGCTGTAAAAGATTTGTTGGGCTATAAAATAGATTTTTTGCAGTATTTGTGGATTTTAATTTCCCATATATTTCCCAATAGTGGGCAGTATGTTGGACCTTCATGTGTGGAGGCAATGTGCTGGAAAATATTCCCTGGGAATAGAATAAAGCAAAAATAATTAAGCACAGAAGGAGGTTGTCTTGGGGTATTGAATATATTGCTTATTAAATACTTATAATGTAGCGAATAAAATGTCAAAATGTCGAAATTCATCAAAATGCGCGAGAATAGTGAATAATGGTGCTATATCATCTGTGTAAAATAATATTTTTTACATCATTCACGGAGCTTTATAACATTTTGATGATCAGAACGTGATTCATGTTTTCATTATTAAAGTTTTCAAGTATTTGCGGCTATAGCCGCATTCGTAATACACCAAAAGAGAGGAAGTCGTGATTAAAAAAGAACAAAGAATTACTATTACTACTTACTAAAAAAAAACAGAGAGTCTCTCGAGTGTGGAGAAAATGGAGATTTTGAAGGGGAGTAAGACGTAAAGAAAAAATTCTTGTATAATGAGGTCTCTGTGAGGAAATATAATAATTTTAATCAGTCATTTCGTATTTTACGAGCAAATTTGCCTCTTTCTCCATTACTGTACCAAGAAATTTCTCAATTGTGTAAACAAAACATGCATTTAACTCGCGGTGTGTGTAGTGAAAGAGAAGTGATCAAGTGCACTTCCATGGAATATTGTGTGCTTCTTATTATAGTCTGTTTTGTATTGTATGAGGAAGTTGCACCCTTAAAAATAATTTAGCTGGAAACTTATTTACTTATTATTGAAAGAGATCTTTGAGTTTTTTTTATACAGAGCGTACTAAAGTATATTATTGAATGGAAAATTAAGAGATTAAAATCAATTGAAAAGACTGAAAAAAAGGCAGGAGTTAATCAATGACAGAATCACAGAATGAAACGGTGAAAATAAGTAAACTTAATCATTCAAGACAAAAGAACTTAAAATATATTGTAAACTTGAGTCAAATAAATCAGTGAAATGAATTGAATTTAAAAAATACTAGCAGAATCAATTAGCTAAACAAACAGAAATAAAACAACAAGAAGAGCATTTCATCTATTGAATCTACGAAAAATAATATTTCACGAATTTAAAAGGTTAAAATTTGGTTAAAAAAATCTTATCAAAAAAAGTTCATTTCACTTATTCAATCTACCAAAAATTCATTTTGGTAAATGATCAATTAACTTTGATTAAAATGACCAAATCGAAAGATATTTAACATTTGGAGGACAAAACTGGTAATCGCTGCCAATTTGACTTTTTTAAATCACTCGGATGTACTCTTCACATTCATTATTTTCAATGCGCGAGAGTAGTTCAACCAAGCCGTCGTTGTACTGGGCTCCCACTGTAATAGAAAAGTAAGCTCAAAATTTGATGTTAGAAATTCGTATCTTCCAAGTGTTAACCGAATGCAATAAGCGTTTTCAAATAAAATTCCACATTATTGTTTTTAAGAGTGTATGAAAGAAAAAGGGAGCAATGAGAATAATAAAATTTAAATCAATTTCTTGGGCTTAATTTTACAACATTGTACATAATATGCTATGAATAACTGCATTTTCATCTCACAGAGGGATTAAAAGAAATTAATTTAAAAAAAAAAATATATGTGGCTGGTAGAAGAAAATCCCATTTCTGTGGTTTATTCTTCCATCCAACGCAATGGGTTTGTGTGATGATTGAATGAAGGGAAAGAGTCGTGAACATGCATAAACATTTAAGCAGAAAGACTCTTTTTTTTCCTTCAATTAAACCCATATGAAAGGGAATGAATGTAGAGAGATTTTTTTCTTACATATATCCTGTACAAATAAACATATATATCTTTCTTCTATATATACAAATTGCTACATTCTTTCACAATTTCCCCTATGCACCACGAATGATGTCGTTTTGCCTTCACATGTGGCTAAATGTCTACCACGTTGGCCATATGTCCAACTATTTTCTCCTCCATTGACGGTGATTTGTCATACAAAACAATCTGCATTTTGCTTCTCTGATTAAATTAAAAGAAAATGCAAGATTTCGGTTTTTTCTTGCTAGAGTTATCCCAACTAGATTTTTGATAGCATATCACATTAAATGCCAGGGCATTTCCGCTCAATGTCAGCGCGCACGAGAAAGTTTCACGCACAGGAAGCAATATGCAAAAGTTTATCAAGAAAATGAGAGAGTGAAAATCAGAACGACATTTTTTGTTTAATATACTGAAGAAACCAAGAAATTTTATACCAAAAAATTATGATCATAAAATGCGATCACGCATTTCAATTTCATCTTCATACTGAATGACTTGATGGGAATGCTAAAGAGGCGGATATTTCATGTCATTTAGTGCGCTTTTATACACGTGCATGTGGTTTGGCTTTAAGCGTTGTTAACAAGGAAAGCCGTCCCCTTCCGAAATGTAAAGAAAATTCACGTGCGCATTCACCGAAAACGCAAAATTTCACTTTAATCCTTGGGGCTAAAACGAAAGGAAAAATTCATCAATTGAAAATCCCCCCAAAGTTGTGTGTCCTCCTTTTCCTGACTGAGAAAAAAAAGAACACCAAAAATATGCAAGTTACTTTCTACAAGACGAGTGATTGACGATGTCGCTTTTATTGAGACATAAAAAAGGACGGTTATTTCGAAAAATTAACATATTAATGATCTTTTGGAAAAGTGAATACAAAAAAATCCGTGGTTTATATGGATATTGAAATAATTGAGGAACTCACGGTACGTTGCAGACTGTTAAATGCACAGTGCAACTGGTGCGAGGGATTGAAAAGTTTCATATCTTTTAGGGAAGTTTTCAATTTTTTAATTTGAAAATTTCTTTTATAAAAATTTTTGGTTCATGGATTTATGGGTAAAAGATGACTTTAAAATGTTTGAACTAAAAAAAAAAACAATTTGAGCTGATTTAATTAAAATTAGATCTTTTTTCAAAATGGCGTCTCAATTTTAGGTTATGTCTAAAATAGGATTTTGAAATAAAGTATTAAATAAAAGTATTAGGTTTAATTCTTTTTTTTTTTTTTTCAATAATAGTTCAATAAAGTTAAATATTTCAGTTTTAATCATTTTTTCGTTAAAAATAAAATTTATTTTTGATGTTATGTTAATTTTATGTTATCCAGAAATTATTACAATTATATAAAAATTAAAATGTAATTGGAATAAAACTTTAATAAAGGAACCTAAAAAAAGGAGCTAAAATAGCCTAATTTAATAACTTTCAACAAAAACTTAAATCACAATTTTTAATATAATTTTCTAATCGTATTTTTCGAACCATAGCTTTGAAACTTTGCAAAATTTCATACCTGAAGGAAAGAACAAAGCTCAACGAATAAAAAATTAAATTAAATTCAAAATGCAGCAATTTATGCTTTCTTTTTCCTTTAAAGGAAAAAACGGCTTTTAAAATAATTTTCAAAAAATTCTTTCACTTTGAAACGTAATTCCTAAAATTGAGCATTCAACAAAGTCGCAAACCTTCATTTCTTTTATTCCTTCTTTTTTACCTTTTCCGCTCGAAGGGTTACTCATTAAGATTTTATTGGTAAATTTAACTACATGATTTTCACACTCAACTCTATATGGTTATGTCTTCAATTTCACTCTAAATTGGATAAATGAAAGTATTTTTTTTCTTTCTTCAACTCATATGGAACTTGATGTTCTTTCACGATGGTTTTTTCTTCTTACGCACATATCCTGTGAATGGTTGCATTTTCTTTGTATATTTACATGTATTTGCCAGGTATAAATTAACTCTTTTCCGTGATGCATTTGCACCACGTCATGCGGTGCAAAAAGGCAGTTGCAGTGCTAAAGGTAAAACATCTCCCGTGGAGCTTTATTAATGGGTGGTCATGAAAATTACTGCAATATCTTTCCCAATGTCTCAACAGAGATGCTAATTTCTCTCATCAAAATCTTCTTGCCAGTCTTCTTGTCTCTATTGCAATTTGAGCAATTTATTTGAATAATTTCAATTATTCCACAACGATAATTATCTTCAATGAGAAAAGCGCAACGTTTCCACCTTCTACGCAGAGTTTTTGAACTCTTTGATGCTTTTGTGGTTTATTTTGTAGCATTGTAGCAATGTGCAATGTCGCACTGGTAATTTATCCTCAACTCACGGGCATTTGGCTAAAATTATTAGTCGGTGTTGGGGAAAAATTGTTGGGTATCAAGGCGGTAAATGTTGCGATCTCTTCGCTAAACTCTTCACTAAAAATACAATCAGAGGTGTTGTTGAAGAATTAGATTTAAGTTTTATTTGCAACAATTGCAACATTGCGCTTTTACCTTCTCTTATACACATTTTATGGTATTTATTGCGGCGGAGAAGGTGAAATTATCATTATTAGTGAAAATGAGTATTTTGTCTTGGCGCTGTGTGTGCCTTTTTGCGAATAGAGATGCAATTTAGACGATATATGCATTTTACTATTTGATTATGCAAATTGCAAAGCACTCCAGCATCTCTTGTGAGAAGAAAAGTTTTTTTTTTCATACGTTAAGAGAAAATGCAAGTGATCTTGTCTTTGGAATTGTTTTCGCGGAACAATTTGAAGGAGGAAGAAGGTGAGTTTTTTTGTGGTGTGAGTAAATTGGTAAACAACATTGAAAATCAAGAGTAATTTCCACCGAAAGAGAGGGCTTTTTCACTTATTGCCGAGATACTTTTCAAATGGTGTTTACGCTGGAGGACAAGCGAAAGTTTTCTTGCGATGGTTGTGGTTTTTTTTCGGTTGTGCGCAAAATTCTTCACTCATTATGTTGTTTTGTCGGAATAATCCAGGAAATGATCTATTTTGCAAGGTGGCTCCACTCATTTTCTTCGTATTTTATTACATTCACTCCAATTTTCCCAGCAATTCTCTCAAATTTCTTACCAATTTCGTTGAAATGTCTAAGAGCCGGGTATTATTTGTTATTTAAAAAATACAGTACGTTCCATTTGCTTAGCAAGACCAGAAATTTTATTAGAGCTCGATGAAATGTAAAAGAAGAAGAAGAATGCGAAGAGCCCTGATTGGCTCAGATGAATCAAAGAAGTGTTCTCATTGGTTCTTGTTATTTATTGTATCACCGTTCTCGTGGAATCTCACTGCAAAGTCAATTTGAATTAAAAAATGAATAATTTCTTATTAAAAAAAAATAATTCAATGAATCTTTCTCGTTAGGCAAGACGAAAGATTTTATTAGAGCTCCATGAAATGTAATTGAAGAAGAAGAAGAATGCGAAGAGCCTTGATAGGCTCAGATGAATCAAAGAAGTGTTCTAATTGGTTCTTGTCCTTTATTACGTCACCGTCCTCGTGGAATCTCACTGCAAAGTCAATTTGAATTAAAAAATGAATAATTTCTTATTAAAAAAAAATAATTGAATGAATTTTTCTCGTCAGGCAAGACGAGAGATTTTATTAGAGCTCCATGAAATGTAATTGAAGAAGAAGAAGAATGTCGAGAGCTCTGATTGGCTGAGAAGAATCAAAGAAGCATTTTTATTGGTTCTTGTCCATTATTATGTCATCGTCCTCGTGGAATCTCACTGCAAAGTCAATTTGAATTAAAAAATGAATAATTTCTTATTAAAAAAAAATAATTCAATGAATCTTTCTCGTTAGGCAAGACGAGAGATTTTATTAGAGCTCCATGAAATGTAAATGAAGAAGAAGAATGCGAAGAACTCTGATTTGCTGAGAAAATCAAAGAAGCGCTCTCATTGGTTCTTGTCCTTTATTACGTCACTATCCTCGTAGAGTCTCAATGCAAAGTCAATTTGAATAAAAAATAAAAAAATGAATGATTGCTTATTAAAAAAAAATTAATTCAATGAATCTTTTTTTGATGAATGATTCATCCCTCTCTCCACCTTTCCATTTAATCTTTTTTAAAAATAATTATCTTTTACTTTCCAAGCAGATCAAACGTCAGTTATAAAACAATTAAGCTAATTTGAATTTAACTATTGTACGGCATGCGATTCATTAAGTTAATTGATTCAAAAATAAATTAAATTTTTAACCTTGTTTTTTTTCAACTTATTGCATTTGATTGTAAATTTTACACACACTGTATTTTTTCATTAAAGTCTTTTTCTCCACTATCCACCACGATATGAATCGCAAAATCACAATTGAAGTCATGTTTTCTCAACCTGTGACAATTTTAATCTTGATCAAAAGTCACCAACAAGCACACGAATGAAAAATTACATGGAAATGATTTGCATGTGAAATTTTTTTGCACCTCTCACTCCGCCAAAAAAGGGGGTTTTTATCTCTCTTTCATTTGGTTGGGTGGGGTTGGGGGGAAAGTGGGGGAGTAGTCAATTGAAAGGGAAAACTCTCTATACAATTGTGTTGTCACAAAAATTGGTCAAATTACATAATGATGGAGGGAAAAAGAGAGCATATAGAGAGAAAAATGACAAATGGCAGAAATTTTTCGTGAATGGATCGCGTATAGTTTTGAGTGTCATGCTATTTAGTTGGGTGCAGGAAAGTGCTCTGATTTGGATCTAAAATTGCGCCAAGAGGAGAATATTTTATAATGAAATGTTGCTGTATTTTCAGGGGGAGAGATTTATAATTTTTCGAGACTAAATACGGAATTTCCCTCATAATTCAAATTTTGGCGCGAGCAACATTAAAATGGGATTTTAGTGCTTAGTTAGAGAAACAGAAAACATAAGAAAAAAATAGTTATGTTGTGCGAGGGAATAGATTATGCGGATAGAGTGGTAAATCGTGTTGATGGGATTTGTGGTATTGTACATTTTCATTTTCATTTTAAAAAAAAAAATGAAAATTATATATGGTTTGAAACACTTAGGAAGAGACACACAAAATTGTAGAATTTCACGTTACAGCAACACCTTTGTTATTAACAGTAATTCCAATGCTTTTTCATGATGATGATGACGGTGGTTGGGGACCACCGGAAGTATGTCGCGCTGAATTACATGGTGATTTTGCAAAGTGAAGCGATGTGCTTTTTTTTTTTCAACTACAAATTTGTCTTCTGCGTCGCTTCGGGGTGAAGTAAAAGTTGGAATTTTTGTGGTTAAAAATTTGTTGATGGGTGCACCTAAAAATAACAATTATGTAGATGTGCACGTATGCTGAGGGCCGGCATACTTTCATTTTGCAAACAATTTCCCCAAGATTCATCTTGTTGATTTTTCTTGCATCTCTACCTGCTTACTTTTTACTAAAAAAAAAACTCCCAATCTTTTGATATTTTCTTCTTTACATGAAAATGGAAATTTATTTAACACTTCGTGTGCGCTCTTGTAAACACATTGGGGCTATTTTTTGATTTTGAAGGTATACGCGATACTTCCTTTTACATTAAACATCCATTCTGTATTTCACAATGAAAGTTACATGTTTTACAACATCAAACAAGCAAAGGTAGAGATCACGAAGAAAAGGGCGTTAAGGTTTTTATATTGCATGTGAGTGTTTTTAAGATTTCATAAATTTTCATAAAAATTTAAAGTTTTCGTGAAAATTTCAATTATTGTTTTAGCTTTCGCTATTTAGATCGTTTGTTCCAAAGTTTAATTAAAAGGATTATTTCCTTCAAGGTTAGGTAGGCTGTCCCAAGGTTAGACAACTTGTCCCAAAGGTAGATAAGTTGTCCCAAAGCTCGATCAACTTTATCACAATCAGATAATTTTCCTTATTTTTGTCTATTTGTCTCAAAAGGATATTTAAATGAGGTAAAAAATAGATTATTCACGTGTCTCAATAGCGGTTTTGTCTATGTTTTATTATGTGAATGAAATATGCTTTATGTTGGAAAAACAATCCTGAGCCTTAAAGATAGGATTCTGAGACAAAGAATTCAACAGTATTAGTTTATTTTATTTTTTTTTTATTTTCAGATATATTTGTTTATTATTTTAAGGGTAAATTATTTTAAAAAAAGTTTGAAAATGGCATTGTGTGATCATCAACATATAGTTAATTTAACTGTCCCAAAATTTGTTTAATAATTGTCCCAAAATTATGATTCAAAGCGTATTCATCGATAACTCTATAAATTGATTCAAACTCTTCTAAATTCTTTTGCAATTCAATTTAAGATTGGTAGAATTAATCAATTCCAATTTCACAATTTTCTTTGAAAAGAATATAGAAGATGCATTAAAATTTCCCGGAAAATTTCAACTTCTTAAATGAAGAATAATAAACAAATCTTTCTTTTTTTGTGTGAATACTGCTTGTCTTTCATGCAATCGGGGCGCGAAAATCTCTTTTCACCATCGTGATGAAAGTCTTTATGAACGGCTTTGTTTTTCAAGCATTTCTTCTTTGGGTGCGCACATGGTGTAAGGAGTAAAAATGTAAATTACACAGAATAAATCGTAAAAGTGCGTAACATGTCAAGTTATTAAGATAGTTTTTTTTTTAATTGTTAGTTTGGTACCTTCTTATAAAAGCTCTTTCACCTTTTTGTTTGCCTAAAGAAAGACCTTTTTCTCATTGCATTTTTATCTGGTGAGGAAGGAAAAGAAAAAGTATTTTACGGTGTGGTTACATTCAAATATTGGTCTTTGGCACTTTTTTATAACGTGAGAGAAAAAACAACACCTCTCAGCAGCATAAGCAATGAGACATGGTGTGTACATAGCAATTGTATTTGAGATATCATGACCTGGAGCACGTGTTTACCTCTGCGATCATTCCACATAGATCGTGTGTGTGTTTTTCCTGATTATGAGGAGAGCTAAAGAGAGTTTGAATATATATAAAAAAAAGTCCAATGCAGCAGCAACAATTCCGCCAAATTGAGAATGGAGAGTGAATTGAAAATGAAATGTTTATCTATTGAAAATCACGTACAACATACAGCAAAGAGGTGGAGAGAAGTCTCAATGGAAATCAATATAAAGTGTCTATTGTGTTGGGGATTTTTATTCTAACCTTTGTTGCGATTAGGGGAGGTGCGCGCGGAGTCTATCACACACACGATGTAAAAAAAAATCATCTCTTTTGTGTTGTGTAATTTATCTATCTAAAGTATCCTCTCTCAAATGTGGCGTGTCTGGTGCGAAGTGAAAAGAATCAAACAATTGGCAATTGGTCGACGAAGAAATGCTTGAATTTTGTGGGAGAGTCGAGGTGAGAGGTCATTTAAATAATTTACATTGGACTGTGGGTAATTGAAGCGTTTTCCTTCACGTCATTGATACAGTCACAAGAGCGACGTGAAGGAGGGTTTAGACAATTTATTCATATACGATCATAATTTATAATCCTGTCTGGATGACACATCATTCAATTTTACTATTGCATACATATATATTATATTATGTTTTAATGGAGGAAGAAGACTTTCGCATTTTACACGCAATCTTCAAACCGTTTTAATTAATTTTTTCCACTTGATTTCTTATTCGTGCTCTGTGATAAAAATCTATGTATGATGCTAAACGTGTACGTAACACTGGAGCTATAAAAATTACATACACGAGGATTAATTAATATTATTTAATTAAATAAAATGATTAAGAGGTACGAAGAAACGGTTTTGCTGATCTTGCTGAATATTCTGAAAAATAAATTTTAAATTTATTCAATAAATTGAAGAAAAAAGGAGGAAAGTCTTCTTTGATGATGAAAGTTCTCAATAGAATCAAAAACTCTACAAAATGTTTTTTATGATATAAAAATTAAAAGAAAATTAAATAACAGAGAATATTCATCAAACACGGAAGTACAAAGAGTAGAAAATAGAAAATTAAAAGGAAAATTCTGCGGGAAACCCTAATGAGTGTGTGGAACATTGAGAGAGGAGGAAAATCCCCAAGAAACGACAAACAAGACCACTGAAGAAGACCCGCTATTGGGGTCGAAAGCTTTGGTTTTAATTGCTGCTTTTCCTTAGGTGAGCGGGAATTTCCTCTGACGAACACCGGAAGCTTTGAAAAACAAATTTAAAAAAATTTAAATTAATAAAAAAAGACCTTAGAAATATTCTGAATGCTTACATGTGTTTTTATAAAAAAAAGTAATGAAAATGAAGCAAAATATAGGCGTGGTTTATGCATTTCTTGGGAAATCCTTTCCTAGCCCTTCTGTAAAGGACAATCGGAAGTTTTTTAAGCTTTCTTGAACTGTTTAAAGCTTCCCACAATTATTTTTGTTCTTTTTTAGAATAAGTCTTACTTAAGCCTCAATATAGAGCATCAAAATGAATAGATTCCTTTTCGCAAAATAAGAAATTCCCAATGCGTCAATTTTTACGGTATCGTGAGCAATTGATCGGAGAAAAATAAGACATGAACTTTCCATTCTTTGCCTCAGTGGACTAAAAATAAGAAAGAAGAAATTCACATTGATAGAGAAATTTCCACACACACGGCAGAGGTTTGTTCTCACTGCGAAAACACCTGTTGGCGGGAATTTCTCTACAAAAGAGGTGGTATGAATTTTATTATTGCAAGATAAAGGGCAGAAAGTAGAAATTTATACCTATATACCCAGAGGATGTCTCTGTTAAATTACTAACTTGCAACACTATTTACTTTCATTGAATTTGATTCAATAATTTGGGGTGTTTTGGCACAAAATATTGCGCCACTTGATACTCCTTTGAAAAATGCCCAGAAGGTGGAAATTGAATGAAATTTGCACGCATTGTGGCAGCTCATAAAATGCTTTTGTGGCATGAATGCTGTTGGGGAGGTGAATTTGGCTTTTTTACTCTTATTTTGGTTGTTGCAGCAATAAAATTCTCAACTTCTGGGCGTTTTTGTGGTGAGGTGGGATGAATGGAAAATGTCTATAATCATCACGATGTGAATACAAGAAGGTCTGCAAATATGCCACAAGTTACTAGCATTAGTTGCACTCTTACCTTGTTTCAATTGCATCAAATAATCCATCAATTTTGCCAGGGCTTATATATCGCTTCTATGGAATCTCAATTTTCTCTCCCCTTTACCTTTTGGAGCCGCATGCAAGTGGGAGGTTCGGTGGTGTTGAAACGTGCGTTGTGTTTTTGGTGTTGAAAATCTCCCCGTACACACGTTCTTCATCATAATATACGAAGTCTTAGCCTAAGGATTGCATTTGGGAATGCTTCCCAACCTCCCACTTCTAATGGCGAATAGAGGTAGGTAGGTACCTCATCTTCGTTGTATTTATTGAGTTTTTGACAAGGAAAAGCCATAAAGGCGGTACACGCAGCAAAGTATAAAGATGTTTCAAAAGCTCAGTGGACGGGGGTTAAAATATATTATATGATGTGATAAATGGACAATGATAAGACGTCACGAGATGGTTGGGAGCGTGAAAAATGCATTCAGTTGAGATTTGTGTTCTTGAAGCTTGGTGAAATTTCATGCGCGCAACATAAATGAATGCGTTGATGTATGCACACAGCCAGGAGCTTTCATTGTGCGTTAATTAATGGATTGTATATGGCAATTGACGAGCATACAGTACATGTAACATCAAAAACATTTTCACCATATCATTTTACCTCTTCTCCCAAACATCCTTCTTTCTTTCACCTCAAGGGGGCTGCTGAGCCACTATACTGGGAGTGTTTGCTGATTTCCGTGTCTGATTTTAGAAATTTAATTGTTTTATTTACACACAAGATGAAATTAATGCCTACGAGCTCCTGGCAGGATTGCTAAATTTTTTTAGCTGTGATTCTTTCGAAGAAAAGAATAGCACAGCTTCTGTGTACCACCTAAAATGCAATGTTGTCCGATCGGGCTCAAACTTGGGATGAGCACGAATTAGGGTCCCTACATTCCAAAAAACGTATGCTCCAAAAAAAGTGTCCGTCCGTCCGTCCGGCCGGCCGTCCGTCCGTCCGGCCGTGGCATAAAGTTTAATTGCAGGAGAACGGTAATAGATAGAGACTTGCGGTCAACGGCAAAGTTTAAATATCGACTGGAAGACATCCGAGTATGAAGTCAAATCCAACCTCCCACCACTCCGTCCGCCATTTTGAATAACCCCCAAATTTTGTTTTCACTTTATCTCAGCTCCTATAATAGCTACAGATCTGAAATTTTGGTATGTTATAGGGGCCATCAAGACCTTTCTAAGGATACCTCATTTTCGAAAATCGGTCAAGCCGTTTAGTCAATATAGCCGCCACAAGTTTTCATCGAAAATCGACCATAACTCGAAAACGGCTTAACCGATTTTGATCAACTCGGGATCAAATGAAAGCTCTTAACAAACCCTACAACTCTCTAGAACATCCG